>NC_059226.1:42099595-42357095 GCF_020615455.1 Coregonus clupeaformis
CACACTACAGCTAGCTCTCTCACGCTCTGTCGTTCTGTTGTCCCCTCAGAAACACTACAGCTAGCTCTCTCTCTGTCTGTCGTTCTGTTGTCCCCTCAGAAACACTACAGCTAGCTCTCTCTCTGTCTGTCGTTCTGTTGTCCCCTCAGAAACACTACAGCTAGCTCTCTCTCTGTCTGTCATTCTGTTGTCCCCTCAGAAACACTACAGCTAGCTCTCTCTCTGTCTGTCGTTCTGTTGTCCCCTCAGACACACTACAGCTAGCTCTCTCACGCTCTGTCGTTCTGTTGTCCCCTCAGAAACACTACAGCTAGCTCTCTCTCTGTCTGTCGTTCTGTTGTCCCCTCAGAAACACTACAGCTAGCTCTCTCTCTGTCTGTCGTTCTGTTGTCCCCTCAGAAACACTACAGCTAGCTCTCTCTCTGTCTGTCGTTCTGTTGTCCCCTCAGAAACACTACAGCTAGCTCTCTCTCTGTCTGTCGTTCTGTTGTCCCCTCAGAAACACTACAGCTAGCTCTCTCTCTGTCTGTCGTTCTGTTGTCCCCTCAGAAACACTCACAGCTAGCTCTCTCTCTGTCTGTCGTTCTGTTGTCCCCTCAGACACACTACAGCTAGCTCTCTCTCTGTCTGTCGTTCTGTTGTCCCCTCAGAAACACTACAGCTAGCTCTCTCTCTGTCTGTCATTCTGTTGTCCCCTCAGACACACTACAGCTAGCTCTCTCTCTGTCTGTCGTTCTGTTGTCCCCTCAGAAACACTACAGCTAGCTCTCGCTCTGTCTGTCGTTCTGTTGTCCCCTCAGACACACTACAGCTAGCTCTCTCTCTGTCTGTCGTTCTGTTGTCCCCTCAGAAACACTACAGCTAGCTCTCTCTCTGTCTGTCGTTCTGTTGTCCCCTCAGAAACACTACAGCTAGCTCTCTCTCGCACTGTCGTTCTGTTGTCCCCTCAGAAACACTACAGCTAGCTCTCTCACGCTCTGTCGTTCTGTTGTCCCCTCAGAAACACTACAGCTAGCTCTCTCTCGCTCTGTCGTTCTGTTGTCCCCTCAGAAACACTACAGCTAGCTCTCTCTCTGTCTGTCGTTCTGTTGTCCCCTCAGAAACACTACAGCTAGCTCTCTCTCTGTCTGTCGTTCTGTTGTCCCTTCAGAAACACTACAGCTAGCTCTCTCTCACATTACATTAACATTTGTCCTGGGTTGTTTTTTCTGTCTTCTTATCCCTTGAAGGAACAAAGACTTCAGGCACAGGTAAGATGCTTCACTCCTCCATTAAATTAGAAATTCCAAGCTAAAAGTTAAATAGAAGCAGTAATTTAGAGTTACTTTAATCACAAAGATTGTTTTAATCTAAGTAGTTTTTCTTCAATTCAATTCAAATTCCAATAACTTTATTGTTCTCTCTCTGTCCCACAGTAACAACCCCACTCATAAGTACTTCCTGGCCATTGACCCGGTAACGGGAGCATTGTTTATCTCGGATACCAACTCACGGCGTATCTACCGTGTGCGCTCGCTGACGGGCGGGCAGCTTCTGTCGGACAACGCAGAGGTGGTTGCTGGGACGGGAGAGCAGTGTCTGCCCTTTGACGAGCGCTGTGGGGATGGAGGCAAAGCTACTGAGGCGACACTGATGAGCCCCAAAGGTGAGGAGCAGAGGAACACACACCCACACACAACACACACGCACACACACACACACAACACACACAAACACAACACACACACAACACACACACACAACATAAACACAAAGAGATCTTCCAAACCTTGAGGGCTAAGGCACGGACAGTACCCTCATGAGTTCCGAAGTGTACCTAGGACAGGGAAGGAAGGGACGTCTGTACTACACCAATGAGATGCTGGTATTAATAATATAATAATATGCCATTTAGCAGACGCTTTTATCCAAAGCGACTTACAGTCATGCGTGCATACATTTTTGTGTATGGGTGGTCCCGGGGATCGAACCCACTACCTTGGCGTAACAAGCGCCGTGCTCTACCAGCTGAGCTACAGAGGACCACAGTAGGATAATGATCTAGTAGGAGAAAGTAGTAGTGATATCTTTCCTTTTTGATATCAGAAGACTGATGAAGAAACTAATTGTCCGTCTAGTAGTGAAAGTAAAGCAGGGCAGAAGCAGAAGGAGGTTATAAACCAGATTACAGCTGAAGTTAGGATGATATCACGTGATGAAGCATGGATCAAAAAGAAGAACGCTTTGACACCAAACTGTCAAAGATGTCACCCTGTCACATTTCCTCAGTGTGTGTGTGTGTTGTGTCTGTGTGTGTTGTGCGTGTGTGTGTTTGTTGTGTGTGTGTTGTGTGTGTGTGTGTGTTTGTTGTGTGTGTGTTGTGTGTGTGTGTGTGTTTGTTGTGTGTGTGTTGTGTGTGTGTGTGTGTGTGTGTGTGTTTGTTGTGTGTGTGTTGTGTGTGTGTGTGTGTTTGTTGTGTGTGTGTTGTGTGTGTGTGTGTGCGCATCTCCTGTCAGACAGATACAAAGCCAGCCAGCACTTATCAGCCCTGTCAGTCCACTTTCTCTCTCCCTCTCTCTGTCTGTCTCTTTCTCTCTCTCTCAGCCCTCCAGCTCTTCTCTGTCACTGGCCTCTCTCTTTTTCTTTTCCTCCTCTCCTCCCCTGTGTGCTAGTACTTCTCTGTTCAAAGACACGCTGTTCCCCCTCTCCCTCTCTACTCCTCCATCCGTTCCATGGCATTGCTTCTATCCATCACTGCTATTCCTTTCTCTCTTTCCCCCAGCTCTCCTCTCATCCGCTCATCCTCTCTGCCTCCCTCCCTTATTCTCCTACCAAAGGTCCATCTGTCTGCCTGCCTGTTTATCTGTCTGCCTGCCTGTCCGCCTGCCTGTTTGTCTGTCTGTCTGTCTGTCTGTCTGTCAGTATGCCTGCCTGCCTGCCTGCCTGCCTGCCTGCCTGCCTGCCTGCCTGCCTGCCTGCCTGTCTGTCTGTCTGTCTGTCTGTCTGTCTGTCTGTCTGTCTGTCTGTCTGCCTGCCTGCCTGTACATCAGTCTGTCAGTCTGCCTGTCTGTCTGTCTGTCTGCCTGCCTGCCTGCCTGTACATCAGTCTGTACATCAGTCTGTCTGCATGTCTGTCTGTCTGCATGTCTGTCTGTCTGTCGGTGTGTCTGTCTGTCGGTGTGTCTGTGTGTCTGTGTGTACATCAGTCTGTCTGCATGTCTGCCTGTCTGTCGGTGTGTCTGTGTGTCTGTGTGTACATCAGTCTGTCTGTCTGCCTGTCTGTCTGTCTGTCTGTCGGTGTGTCTGTGTGTACATCAGTCTTTCTGGGAGAGTTATATTTATGGTGGTGTGTTTTCGAGAGCAGACACGACTGTCTGTCTATTTATCTGTCTGTCTGTCTGCCTGCTATAGACAGAGTGACACCACTGACACACAGCACAACTAATGGGTAAAATGGGGACAGGAGATAAGTGCATCATATCACTCTTCACTTTCCAAAGACTTTTGATCAACTTTTTGCTGGCAAACAGAAAGGTGAAACTGCAAGTACACAGACTAAAGTTACCTGTGAGGGACTTTGGAAAGTAATGCTACAAGGTCGACAAATGCTCCAAATTCTTTCCAAGGTCATCATCCTTAGATAACTTACTGATTACCAAGTTGGTGCATTTTATAACATAACATTTATTGGCCTAATGTATTTATTTTGCACCCATTTACGTATTAAGGTGAATTAAAACTTCCTCCTTCCCCCTCCCAGGTATTGCTGTGGATAACAATGTTCTCATGTAGTGTGTGTGTGTGTGTGTGTGTGTTTGTGTGTCTATGTGTGTGTGTGTGTGTGTGTGTGTGTGTGTGTGTGTGTGTGTGTGTGTGTGTGTGTGTGTGTGTTTCTCCAGGTATTGCTGTGGATAAGAATGGTCTGATGTATTTCGTGGATGCCACTATGATCCGTAAGGTTGACCAAAACGGGATCCTCTCCACTCTACTGGGCGCCAACGACCTGACCGCAGTACGACCACTCAGCTGTGACGCTAGCATGGACATCAGCCAGGTAGGGAGAGAGGGAGGAGGAGAGGGAGGGAGGAGGGAGGGAGGGGGGGAGGGAGGAGGAGAGGGGAGGGAGGGAGGAACTTGATTTTGTTGGAGCCAAAAATACATAAGTGTCCATTTCAATCAGTTTTGAACATTGAAAACTTGTTGAAAACAACCTGATCTGGTTTACATACAATCAACGCTTTGTTTTCGGTCTCCTGTAAAATTCTGAAAATACACTACATGGCCAAAAGATTTGCTTCCATTCAGCCACAAGCGCATTAGTGAGGTCGGGCGCTGATGTTGGGCAATTAGGCCTGGCTCGCAGTCGGCGTTCCAATTAATCCCAAAGGTGTTCGATGGGGTTGAGGTCAGGGCTCTGTGCAGGCCAGTCAAGTTCTTCCAAACCGATCTCGACAAACTATTTCTGTATCGACCTCACTTTGTGCACGGGGGCATTGTCATGCTGAAACAGGAAAGGGCCTTCCCCAAACTGTTTCCACAAAGTTGGAAGCATAGAATCGTCTAGAATGTAATTGTATGCTGTAGCGTTAAGATTTCCCTTCACTGGAACTAAGGGGCCTAGCCCGAACCATGAAAAACAGCCCCAGACCATTATTCCTCCTCCATCAAACTTTACAGTTGGCACTATGCATTTGGGCAGGTAGCATTCTCCTGGCATCCGCCAAACCCAGATTCGTCCATCGGACTGCCAGATGGTGAAGCGTGATTCATCACTCTAGAGAACGTGTTTCCATTGCTCCAGAGTCCAATGGCGCGAGCTTTACACCACTCCAGCCAACGCTTGGCATTATGCATGGTGATCTTAGGCTTGTGTGCGGCTGCTCGGCCATGGAAACCCATTTCATGAAGCTCCCGACGAACAGTTATTGTGCTGACGTTGCTTCCAGAGGCAGTTTGGAACTCGGTAGTGAGTGTTGCAACCGAGGACAGACGATTTTTACGCTCTACACGCTTCAGCACTCGGCGGTCCAGTTCTGTGAGCTTGTGTGGCCTACCACTTCGCAGCTGAGCCATTGTTGCTCCTAGATGTTTCTACTTCACAATAACAGCACTTACAGTTGACCGGGGCAGCTCTAGCAGGGCAGAAATTTGACGAACTGACCTGTTGGAAAGGTGGCATCCTATGACGATGCCACGTTGAAAGTCACTGAGCTCTTCACTCTTCTGTAAGGCCATTCTACTGCCAATGTTTGTCTATGGAGATTGCATGGCTGTGTGCTCGATTTTATACACCTGTCAGCAACGGGTGTGGCTGAAATAGCTAAATCCACTAATTTGAAAGGGTGTCCACATACTTTTGTATTGTGTATTAGTTATGCCCCTTTGGTGATCAATCCTGGATTTTTTTGTTCTTGTGTTTATCAGGTGCGTCTGGAGTGGCCTACAGACCTGGCAGTAAACCCCATGGATAACTCTCTGTACGTACTGGAGAACAACGTCATCCTGCGCATCACTGAGAACCACCAAGTGAGCTTTGCTTCCATATGAATTATCACCATATAAGCAGTTATTGCGATTAAGCAACTATCGTAATATGAAAAGTTATCATGATATAATCAGTTATTGCGATACGAGCGGTTATCATGATATAAACGATATCATGATGCTATTATCATATATGTATTATTATATTATATGTATCTTAAATAACATTATCACCCCCAGGTGAGCATCATAGCAGGGCGGCCCATGCATTGTCAGGTTCCAGGTATAGACTACAGCCTGAGTAAGCTTGCCATCCACGCTGCGTTGGAGAGTGCTACAGCCATCGCCCTGTCTCACACCGGAGTTCTCTACATCGCTGAGACAGACGAGAAGAAAATCAACCGCGTCAGACAGGTACGACAACACGTTTGTTTTGAAACATAAAAAAAGTAACTTCACCTTACTGCATTGTTGGGTTTAGAGCTTGCAAGAAATGCATTTCACTGTACTTGTGCACATGACATTAAAACTTGAAACTGAACTTTTCTGTCCTCCATCTCTATTCTAAAACCTTCTGTCTTTCTTTCTCCCCTTCCCCCTCTAACTCAGGTGTCCACTAACGGCGAGATGTCTCTGCTGGCCGGCGCCGCGTCGGACTGCGACTGCAAAAATGATGTCAACTGCAACTGTTTCTACGGTGACGACGGCTACGCGCCCGACTCCGGCCTCAACTCCCCCGCCTCGCTCGCAGTCTCACCCGACGGAACGCTTTTCATCGCCGATCTTAACAACATACGCATCAGAGCCGTACGAGCCAACCGGCCCAGCCCGTCAGCCCCGGGGGCGGGATCAGGATCGATGATGGGACAATACGAAGTTGCTTCACCACGGGAACAGGAGCTCTACGTGTTCAATGGTGACGGTCAACATCTACAGACCGTGAGTCTGATCACTGGAGAACCGTTATATAACTTTACCTACGGGCCGGACAGAGAGCTAGCCACGGTGGTGGACAACTGCAACAACACTGTCAGGGTGAGAAGGGACGGTCTGGGCCAGGGAGGGAGTTCTGGCCTCCTCAGACTGGTGTTACTGCCAGAGAACCAGGTGGTGACCCTGGGTCTGGACCCTGCTGGGGGGTTGAGGAGTGTCTCAGCCCAGGGACAGGAGGTGGCCCTACTGGGGTACTCTGGGAGTACAGGACTACTGGCCACCAAGGCTGACGAGACCGGATGGACCACCTTCTACCAGTGAGTGGGATGTGGGGTGTTTTTATGCATCTGTTGAAGCGAACACTTCAGCGGCACTCAGGGACTCATATTAGCTGCATTGCCTGGAACACACCTACTGTAGCTAGGATTTGTTCACAGCCCACTGCTGCCCCCTGGAGTTAACTTCTGTCATTGCACCCTGGAGTTTGCGCTTCAGTCAGAGCTCACAGAACTGATAGAAGTTAGAGGTCCATAGAGGTTTGCTTTGGTCACTGCACACACACACACTCACACACACACTTTCTGCTGTTCTGAGATCTGCCATGTTAAGAGGAATCCGCAGAGACCAGCTATTCCCAGCGCTCCTCTGTAACAGTAAGCTGTGAGAGGAGAGGAGAGGAGAGGAGAGGAGAGGAGAGGAGAGGAGAGGAGAGGAGAGGAGAGGAGAGGAGAGGAGGAGGGAGAGGAGAGGAGAGGAGAGGAGAGGAGAGGAGAGGGAGAGGAGAGGAGGAGAGGAGAGGAGAGGAGGGTTCCTGGCCTGTGACAGAAACATATGGCACTCTGACATACTGGCATATTCCATTCTTTCTTCTATCTACACCAAAGAGGAAAATCACAATTTCTCAGCGCTCATTTTGAAATATTCTAGTTGTCCCTATTTCTCTTGTTTGTATGCTTCAATGAAGGCCATCAAAGACTGAAAGGACTACAAATGACAACACTGAAATCACATTGATTAAAGACTATTTCATCACTAGTTGTCACTATCTTCCCAGGTGGGACAGTGAGAAGTAACCTCTATATGTCTCTCTCCTCCAGGTATGACAGTGAAGGTCGTCTGACCAATGTAACCTATCCTACTGGCATGGTGACAAGTCTGCACCGGGAGATAGAACGCTCCATCAACATTGACATAGAGAGCTCCAGCAGAGACGATGACGTCACTGTTATCACCAACCTGTCCTCTGTAGAGGCCTCATACACCGTGGTACAAGGTGGGACATACACACACCCCACAGTGCAAGGGACACACACACACACAAATACACACACACACACACACCATGGTTCAAAGTGGGATACAGCATATTAGTATCAATACCACAGTCAAGCTGTAACTACGTTCAAATTAGACTGCAGACTTCTGTGTTATTAAATCAGCAGTGTCTCAGAGTATTAATGGTTGTCTATCTATACAGAGCTCCAACCCAGGGGTAGTAATGGGAGAAAAGTAGTTGATCTAGTGGGAACAGCAAGAGTTATCTAAGGCATCTGTCTCTGTGTGTGTCTCTCTCTGTGTGTGTGTGTGTGTGTGTGTGTGTTTGTGTCTTTGTGTGTCTTTGTGTGTCTCTGTGTGTGTCTATCCAGGGCCGGTCCTGGCCGTTCTGCCAGGCAAAAAAATTGCCGCCCCTACAAGAATAGTCCCAGTAAGCAAAATGATGTTGAAAAGATGGCTAAAATACATATTTTTCCAGACGTTGAAGCTAGGTCCAATTTAGGGTCTGAATGAAAGGTGAAAATAATTGGTTCAGATTTGGTCAGGACCGCCTTGATTTCCACGTCCATGGACGTTGTTTTTTGATCATAGACGACTATGTTTGGTTCAGATTTTGTCCGGTCTGGACCATCCTTGATTTGGCCCAAACATAGACTTCTAAAAATGACATATTTTCAACTTTTATTCAGAACAGAAAATTAACCTGATTTCATCGTCTGGAAAATATGTTTTTTCAACGCCCGGAAAATATTTATTTTCAACATCGGGATAATACCTATTTTCAACTTTCATTCAGAACCCAAAATGAACCTGATTTCAACGTCCGGAAAATACGTCTTTTCACTTTTCATTCAAAAAACAACGTCCATGGATGTGGAAATCAAGGCGGTCCGGATTGCACCCAAAAAAGAATTCCAGTCCAGACAGGACCAAAAAAAGACGTCCAAAAGGAGTCAGCGTCGGTCCGTGCTTACTGAGGTATAGCCTAGAGCAGGGATGGGCAACTCCAGTCCTCGAGGGCCGGAATGGTATCAGGCCCACCGCTTTATTAGTCCTGATTCCTGTGACTAATCAATTAGTCTATTTGAGCTCTGAATATCAGCTAGGTAATAGACAGTGGGTAGCAGTAGTGTAAAAACAAATGGGGGATCAGTGTAAATAGTCTGGGTGGCCATTTGATTAATTGTTCAGCAGTCTTATGGCTTGGGGGTAGAAGCTGTTAAGGAGCCTTTTGGTCCTAGACTTGGTGCTCCGGTACTGCTTGTCGTGCGGTAGCAGAGAGAAGAGTCTATGACTTGGGTGACTGGAGTCTTTGACAATTTTTGGGGCTTTTCTCTGACACCGCCTAGTATATAGGTCCTGGATGGCAGGAAGCTTGGCCCCAGTGATGTACTGGGCCATATGCACTACCCTCTGTAGTAACATTTACATTTTAGTCATTTAGCAGACGCTCTTATCCAGAGCGACTTACAGTTAGTGAGTGCATACATTATTTTTTTTCATACTGGCCCCCCGTATGCTCTACATCCCTGCCCTACCCTGGACCAATTGTGCGCCGCCCCATGGGTCTTCGGGCGCAGCCGGCTAAGACAGAGTCTGGATTCGAACCAGGATCTCTAGTGGCACAGCTAGCACTGCGATGCAATGCCTTAGACCACTGCGCCACTCGGGAGGTTACCATACCAGGCGGTGATGCAACCGGTCAGGATCTTTTCAGTCTCCTGAGGGGGAAAAGGTGTTGTCGTGCCCTCTTCACGACTGTCTTGGTGTGTTTGGACCATGATAGTTTGTTGGTGATGTGGACACCAAGGAACTTGAAACTCTCGACCCACTCCACTACAGCCCCGTCGATGTTAATGGGGGCCTGCTCAGCCCGCCTTTTCCTGTAGTCCACAATCAGCTCCTTTGTCTTGCTCAGATTGAGGGAGAGGTTGTTGTCCTAGCACCACACTGCCAGGTCTCTGACCTCCTCCCTATAGGCTGTCTTATCGTTGTCGGTGATCAGGCCTACCACTGTTGTGTCGTCAGCAAACTTAATTTTTTTAAACCTAAAAGACGTGTTGTTGCCTACCCTTACCACCTGTAGGCAGCCCGTCATGAAGTCCAAGATCCAGTTGCAGAGGGAGGTGTTTAGTCCCAGGGTCCTTAGCTTAGTGATGAGCTTTGTGGGCACTATGGTGTTGAACGCTGAGCTGTAGTCAATTAACAGCATTCTTACATAGGTGTTCCTTTTGTCCAGGTGGGAAAGGGCAGTGTGGAGTGCGATTGAGATTGCGTCATCTGTGGATCTGTTGGGGTGATATGCGAATTGGAGTGGGTCTAGGGTATCCGGGATGATGCTGTTGATGTGAGCCATGACCAGCTTTTCAAAGCACTTCATGGCTACCGACGTGAGTGCTACGGGGCGGTATTCATTTAGGCAGGTTACCTTCGCTTCCTTGGGCACAGGGACTATGGTGGTCTGCTTGAAACATGTAGGTATTACAGACTCGGTCAGGGAGAGGTTTAAAATGTCAGTGAAGAAACTTGCCAGTTGGTCCGCGTATGCTTTGAGTACACGTCCTGGTAATCCGTCTGGTCCCGCAGCTTTGTGAATGTTGACCTGTTTAAAGGTCTTGCTCACATCGGCTACCGAGAGCGTTATCACACAGTCGTCTGGAACAGCTGGTGCTCTCATGCATGCTTCAGTGTTGCTTGCCTCGAAGCGAGCATAAAAGGCATTTAGCTCGTCTGGTAGGCTCGCGTCACTGGACAGCACGCGGCTGGGTTTCCCTTTGTAGTCCGTAATAGTTTTCAAGCCCTGCCACATCTGACGAGCGTCAGAGCCGGTATAGTAGGATACAATCTTAATCCTGTATTGACGCTTTGCCTGTTTGATGGTTCGTCAGAGGGGGATTTCTTATAAGCGTCCGGATTAGTGTCCCGCTCCTTGAAAGCGGCAGCTCTAGCCTTTAGCTCAATGCGGATGTTGCCTGTAATCTATGGATTCTGGTTGAGATATGTACGTACGGTCACTGTGGGGACGACGTCGTCGATGCACTTATTGATGAAGCGGGTGACTGAGGTGGTATACTCCTCAATGCCATTGGATGAATCCCGGAACATATTCCAGTCTGTGCTAGCAAAACAGTCCTGCACCGCGTCATCTGACCACTTCCGTATTGAGTCACTGGTACTTCCTGCTTTTCAGTTTTTTCTTGTAAGCAGGAATCAGGAGGATAGACTTATGGTCAGATTTGCCAAATGGAGGGCGAAGGAGAGCTTTGTATGCGTCTCTGTGTGTGGACTATAGGTGGCCTAGATTTTGTTCCCTCTGGTTATTTGATTGGAGAAACCTGCATGATGTAAAAAGTGTCTGTCTCATTACATTGTCATACATTTTATCTCCAGCCTGTAGGTTACAGAAAAGGCCACATAATCTTTCTACCATTATGCTATATCTGCTACATAATTTATGTCAGTGGTGGAAAAAGTACCCAATTGTCATACTTGAGTAAAAGTAAAGATACCTTAATAGAAAATGAGTCAAGTAAAAGTGAAAGTCACCCAGTAAAAGTTTAAAAGTATTGGGTTTTAAATATATTTAAGTATCAAAAGTAAATGTAATTGCTAAAATATACTTAAGTATCAAAAGTAAAAGTGAAAGTATAAATAATTTCTAATTCCTTATATTAAACAAACCAGACAACATCATTTTCTTGTTTTTCTCATTTACAGATAGCCAGGGGCACACTCCAACACTTACACATCATTTACAAATTAAGTGTTTGTGTTTAGTGAGTCCGCCAGATCAGGGGCACTAGGGATGACCAGGGATGTTCTCTTGATAAGTGTGTGAATTGGACCCTTGTCCTGTCCTGCTAAGCATTTAAAATGTAACGAGTGTCACGGAAAATGTATGGAGTAAAATGTACATTATTTTCTTTAGGAATGTAGTGAAGTAAAAGTAAAAGTAGTCCAAAACTATAAATAGTAAAGTAAAGTACTCATCTCTCTCTCTACCTCCCTCTCAACTATATCTCTGTCTCTCTCTCTCCGTTTTTATCACAAATACATTTTTCCGATAGAGAGAGGGTAGTCTACTGCAGAGTCGACAGAAAGCCATCTCTGTGTGTTTGAAGTGTAAAATGCTGCCTGGAGGTTTATAACAACTTGGCTCTATGGATTACTGCCGTTTATGGTGGTGGAGGCTCAAAGGCGCTATGTGTGTATGTGTGTGTGTGTTTGCGTGCAAGCATGCGTGTGTGATCCCCTGCCTTTTTTTAATGAAATAAAAGAGTCTTCCGCTGCGTCGGCCGGACAGACACTGTTATCTTATCTTCAATCACGTCGTTGTTATCACGCTGCTGCTCTTTGTGCCTCTGATAGAGGAATCTAACAAGAAGAACGGACCCTCAATCACCCTGTGGCTTTCCAGAGGCTACGCCACATCAGACACTGTTTTGTTTTGTGTATATGTTTGTGGGTGTTTGAGTGGGGGATAAAAAATATGAAATGACAGAGTGCCAGATTATTCATTTAGCAAGCTTGCAAGCTGTTCTATAAACCAGACGCACATTTACTTTCATTATTGTTCACTCTGAGTGTGGAGTTTGCTGATCAGAAACGATACTGACAAGTTGCCAAACAAATCATACGACAAATTGTTCGTTTTTTTGTTCAGGGAAGGAGTTCTGCTTGTGAAGGGCAGCGTAAATCCATTTCAATTTAATCTGAGACTTTATCTTGAATCAGCATATAAACATAACACAGGAAGATGCCAGTAGAGGAGCCAACTCATATGATAACTCCCTTCTCTCTCCTTGTCCCTATCGCCCCCTACAGACCAGGTGAGGAACAGCTACCAGCTGTGTAACAACGGCACCCTGCGGGTGATGTATGCCAACGGGATGGGCATCAGCTTCCACACTGAGCCCCACATCCTGGCCGGGTCGGTCAGTCCTACTATCGGCCGTAGGAACATAACACTACCCACAGACAACGGACTCAACTCCATCGAGTGGCGGCTCCGCAAGGAACAGACCAAGGGGAAGGTCACTGTGTTTGGCAGGAAGCTGAGGGTGAGCTGAGATGACCTCACTTCCTTTCTGTGTGTCATTTAGCCATTAGAGATGACATCACTTACTCTGTCTAGAGAGATGATATCACTGACTATGTGTAAAGATGACATCACTTACTCTGTCTACAGAGATGACATCACTGACTGTGTAAAGATGACATCACTTACTCTGCCTACAGAGATGACATCACTTTCTCTGTGTGTAGAGATGACATCACTGACTCTGCCTACAGAGATGACATCACTTCCTTTCTGTGTGTCATTTAGCCATTAGAGATGACATCACTGACTATGTGTAAAGATGACATCACTTACTCTGCCTACAGAGATGACATCACTCTCTATCTTCCTCCAGGCACATGGTCGTAACCTCCTCTCCATCGACTTCGACCGCAACACTCGGACGGAGAAGATCTACGACGACCACCGCAAGTTCACGCTCCGCATCATGTACGACGCGCAGGGCCGGCCCGCCATGTGGTTGCCTAGCAGCAGCCTGGCAGTAGTGAATGTGTCATACTCGACCACGGGTCAGCTGGTGGGGCTGCAGAGGGGCAGTATGAGCGAGAGGACAGAGTTTGACCCTCAGGGACGTATTCTGTCACGGTCGTTCATAGACGGCAAGGTGTGGAGCTACAGCTACCTGGATAAGGTGAGGACATAGCACTGTCTGTTACTGTTACTGTTACTGTTACCGTTACCGTTACTGCTACTGTTACTGGTACTGTTACTGTTACTGGTACTGGTACTGTTACTGCTACTGTTACTGTTACTGTTACTGGTACTGGTACTGGTACTGGTACTGGTACTGGTATTACTACTGTTACTGTTACTGGTACTACTACTGTTACTGTTACTGTTACTACTACTGCTACTGGTACTGTCACTTTTACTGTTACTGGTACTGGTACTGTTACTACTACTGTTACTGTTACTGTTACTGTTACTGGTACTGGTACTGTTACTGTTACTGTTACTGTTACTGTTACTGTTACTGTTACTGGTACTGTTACTGTTACTGCTACTGGTACTGTTACTACTACTGCTACTGGTACTGTAACTTCTACTCTTACTGCTACTGGTACTGTTACTGCTACTGGTACTGGTACTGTTACTACTACTGGTACTGTAACTTCTACTGTTACTGCTACTGGTACTGTTACTGTTACTACTACTGCTACTAGTACTGTTACAGCTACTGTTACTAGTACTGGTACTGCTACTGTAACTGGTACTGTTACTGCTACTGTTACTGGTACTACTACTGTTACTGTTACTGGTACTGCTACTGCTACTGTTACTGGTATTACTACTGTTACTGTTACTGGTACTACTACTGTTACTGTTACTGTTACTACTACTGCTACTGGTACTGTCACTTTTACTGTTACTGGTACTGGTACTGTTACTACTACTGTTACTGGTACTGGTACTGGTACTACTACTGATACTGGTATTGTTACTGTTACTGGTACTGTTACTGATGCTGTTACTGTTACTGGTACTGGTACTGTTACTACTACTGGTACTGGTACTACTACTGTTACTGGTACTGCTACTGTTACTGGTACTGTCACTGCTACTGTTACTGGTACTACTACTGTTACTGTTACTGTTACTACTACTGGTACTGGAACTGGTACTGGTACTACTACTGTTACTGGTACTATTACTGTTACTGTTACTGGTACTAATACTTTTACTGTTACTGGTACTGGTACTGTTACTACTACTGTTGCTGCTACTGCTACTGGTACTGGTACTGGTACTGGTACTACTACTGTTACTGATACTATTACTGTTACTGTTACTGGTACTGGTACTACTACTGCTACTGGTATTGTTACTGTTACTGTTACTGGTACTGTTACTGATGCTGTTACTGTTACTGGTACTGGTACTGGTACTGCTACTGGTACTACTACTGTTACTGGTACTATTACTGTTACTGTTACTGGTACTGGTACTACTACTGCTACTGGTATTGTTACTGTTACTGTTACTGCTACTGTTACTGGTACTGTTACTGATGCTGTTACTGTTACTGTTACTGGTACTAATACTGTTACTGTTACTGGTACTGGTACTGCTACTGGTACTACTACTGTTACTGGTACTATTACTGTTACTGTTACTGGTACTGTTACTACTACTGTTACTGTTACTGGTACTACTACTGCTACTGGTATTGTTACTGTTACTGTTACTGGTACTGTTACTGATGCTGTTACTGTTACTGGTACTGGTACTGTTACTACTACTGTTACTGTTACTGTTACTGTTACTGGTACTGCTACTGGTACTACTACTGTTACTGTTACTGTTACTGTTACTGTTACTGGTACTGCTACTGGTACTACTACTGTTACTGGTACTATTACTGTTAATGTTACTGGTACAGGTAATACTACTGCTACTGGTATTGTTACTGTTACTGGTACTGTTACTGATGCTGTTACTGTTACTGTTACTGGTACTATTACTGTTACTGTTACTGGTACTGGTACTACTACTGCTACTGGTATTGTTACTGTTACTGGTACTGTTACTGATGCTGTTACTGTTACTGTTACTGTTACTGTTACTGTTACTGTTACTGGTACTGTTACTGTTACTACTGTTACTGTTACTGTTACTGGTACTGGTACTGCTACTGGTACTACTACTGTTACTGGTACTATTACTGTTACTGTTACTGGTACTGGTACTACTACTGCTACTGGTATTGTTACTGTTACTGGTACTGTTACTGTTACTGTTACAGGTACTGTTACTGCTACTGTTACTGGTACTGGTACTGGTACTGGTACTGTTACTGGTACTGTTTCTGGTACTGCTACTGTTACTGGTACTGGTACTGCTACTGCTACTGTTACTGTTACTGTTACTGCTACTGCTACTGCTACTGTTACTGTTACTGTTACTGGTACTGCTACTGTTTCTGGTACTGCTACTGTTACTGGTACTGTTACTGTTACTGTTACTGTTACTGGTACTGTTTCTGGTACAGCTACTGTTACTGGTACTGCTACTGTTACTGTTACTGCTACTGGTACTGTTACTGTTACTGTTACTGTTACTGGTACTGTTACTGTTTCTGGTACTGCTACTGTTACTGGTACTGGTACTGTTACTGGCACTGGCACTGGCACTGGCACTGGTACTGGTACTGTTACTGTTACTGTTACTGGTACTGCTATTGTTACTGGTACTGGTACTGTTACTGCTACTGTTACTGGTACTACTACTTTTACTGGTACTGGTACTGTTACTGGTACTGGTACTGGTAATACTACTTTTACTGGTACTGCTACTGTTACTGGTACTACTACTTTTACTGGTACTGTTACTGGTACTGCTACTGGTACTGTTACTGTTACTGGTACTGGTACTGTTACTGCTATTGGTACTGGTACTACTACTTTTACTGGTACTGCTACTGGTACTGCTACTGGTACTGTTGTTATCATCTGTGTGGAGCTACAGCTAACTAGATAAGGTGAAGGCATCGTAGCACCTGTGAGACATTACCTACTGTACAGGCAGCAGTGATAGCAATGACAGGCTGGTTGAGAGAAGTGAAAAATGCATAAAATGATGCTAGTGGTGATGATGATGACTTATGTTCCCTCTCCCCTTCTCTCCAGTCCATGGTCCTTCTCCTGCAGAGCCAGAGACAGTACATATTTGAGTTTGACACCTCGGGGCGCGTCACGGCCGTCACCATGCCTAGTGTAGCCCGTCACACCATGTTCACCCACATCTCTATCGGTTACATCCGCAACACCTACAACCCTCCGGAGAGCAACGCCTCCATCATCCATGACTTCAGCGAAGACGGCCGCCCCAAGGCCACCCACTACCTCGGCACCGGCCGACACGTCCTCTACAAGTACGGCAAGCTGGCCAAGCTAGCTGAAATACTCTACGACAGCACTGCGGTGACGTTCGGTTATGACGAGACGGCTGGGGTGTTGAAGATGGTGAACTTACAGAGTGGCGGGTTCTCCTGTACGATACGTTACCGTAAGATGGGTCCGCTGATCGACAAGCAGATCTACCGGTTCAGTGAGGAGGGGATGGTGAACGCTAGGTTTGACTACACGTACCACGACAACAGCTTCCGTATCGCTAGTATGAAGCCAGTCATCAGTGAGACTCCGCTGCCTGTGGACCTCTACCGCTATGATGAGATCTCTGGAAAGGTGGGTAGATAACTACACTAATAACCCTAACCCTAGCTCCAGCCACAACCCTAACCCTAGCTTCAACCCTAACCCTAGCCTCACTCCTAACCCTAAACCTAGCTTCATTTCCATATCCTGGTTCAAACCTACCTCCAGCTCCAGCCTCAACCCTAGCTCTAGCCTCAACCCTACCTCCAGCTCCAGCCTCAACCCTAGCTCTAGCCTCAACCCTACCTCCAGCTCCAGCCTCAACCCTATCTCTAGCCTCAACCCTACCTCCAGCTCTAGCCTCAACCCTATCTCTAGGCTCAACCCTAACCCTATCTCTAGCCTCAACCCTAACCCTAGCTCTAGCCTCAACCATAACCCTAGCTCTAGCCTCAACCCTAACCCTAGCTCTAGGCTCAACCCTAACCCTAGCTCTAGCCACAACCCAACCCCTTGCAGGATGTCAGTTACAGTTGATAGATTGAGCATAAATCATCTATAATGGACTATGCAGTTAAAGTGGGACCTAGACCCGCTGTACAATATTTGACTTAACTCTTAACTCTTGACTGTTGTCTTGGCTACAGGTGGAGCACTTTGGGAAGTTTGGTGTGATCTACTATGACATCAACCAGATCATAACCACAGCTGTGATGACCCTCAGCAAGCACTTCGACACCCACGGGCGCATCAAGGAGGTGCAGTACGAGATCTTCAGGTCCCTGATGTACTGGATGACGGTGCAGTACGACAGTATGGGACGCGTGGTGAAGAGAGAGCTGAAGATTGGACCGTACGCCAACACAACACAGTACCGTTATGAGTATGACGGGGACGGACAGCTCAGCGGGGTGAAGGTAGGAGATCTTACGTTACCAGTGTGATACTAGTCCTGCAGTAGTTGAGCACCAAATCTCAATCCTAGAAGATTACTTCAGACCACTTCCTGAAACTTTGGACTTTATTAAATGTTGTTGTTCTTTGCAAATACACACAGTATGGTATTCCTTTTCACTTTACACTTCAGTTTTTGATTCTCCTATAAGGAGCATAGGCCGTTGATTCTGCTACACACCTGTGTTATTAAAGAGTTGACCTATTAAAGAGTTTACTTCAGGTGTGGTATTAGAGTTTACTTCAGGTGTGGTATTAAAGAGTTTACTTCAGGTGTGGTATTAAAGAGTTTACTTCAGGTGTGGTATTAAAGAGTTTACTTCAGGTGTGGTATTAAAGAGTTTACTTCAGGTGTGGTATTAAAGAGTTTACTTCAGGTGTGGTATTAAAGAGTTTACTTCAGGTGTGGTATTAGAGTTTACTTCAGGTGTGGTATTAAAGAGTTTACTTCAGGTGTGGTATTAGAGTTTACTTCAGGTGTGGTATTAAATAGTTTACTTCAGGTGTGGTATTAAAGAGTTTACTTCAGGTGTGGTATTAAAGAGTTTACTTCAGGTGTGGTATTAAAGAGTTTACATCAGGTGTGGTATTAAAGAGTTTACTTCAGGTGTGGTATTAGAGTTTACTTCAGGTGTGGTATTAAAGAGTTTACTTCAGGAGTGGTATTAAAGAGTTTACTTCAGGTGTGGACCGTGTGGTATTAAAGAGTTTACTTCAGGTGTGGTATTAGAGTTTACTTCAGGTGTGGTATTAAAGAGTTTACTTCAGGTGTGGTATTAAAGAGTTTACTTCAGGTGTGGTATTAAAGAGTTTACTTCAGGTGTGGTATTAAATAGTTTACTTCAGGTGTGGTATTAGAGTTTACTTCAGGTGTGGTATTAAAGAGTTTACTTCAGGTGTGGTATTAGAGTTTACTTCAGGTGTGGTATTAAAGAGTTTACTTCAGGTGTGGTATTAAAGAGTTTACTTCAGGTGTGGTATTAAAGAGTTTACTTCAGGTGTGGTATTAAAGAGTTTACTTCAGGTGTGGTATTAAAGAGTTTACTTCAGGTGTGGTATTAAAGAGTTTACTTCAGGTGTGGTATTAAAGAGTTTACTTCAGGTGTGGTATTAAAGAGTTTACTTCAGGTGTGGTATTAAAGAGTTTACTTCAGGTGTGGTATTAGAGTTTACTTCAGGTACGGTATTAAAGAGTTTACTTCAGGTGTGGTATTAAAGAGTTTACTTCAGGTGTGGTATTAAAGAGTTTACTTCAGGTGTGGTATTAAAGAGTTTACATCAGGTGTGGTATTAAAGAGTTTACTTCAGGTGTGGTATTAGAGTTTACTTCAGGTGTGGTATTAAAGAGTTTACTTCAGGAGTGGTATTAAAGAGTTTACTTCAGGTGTGGTATTAGAGTTTACTTCAGGTGTGGTATTAAAGAGTTTACTTCAGGAGTGGTATTAAAGAGTTTACTTCAGGTGTGGTATTAGAGTTTACTTCAGGTGTGGTATTAAAGAGTTTACTTCAGGTGTGGTATTAAAGAGTTTACTTCAGGTGTGGTATTAAAGAGTTTACTTCAGGTGTGGTATTAGAGTTTACTTCAGGTACGGTATTAAAGAGTTTACTTCAGGTGTGGTATTAAAGAGTTTACTTCAGGTGTGGTATTAAAGAGTTTACTTCAGGTGTGGTATTAAAGAGTTTACATCAGGTGTGGTATTAAAGAGTTTACTTCAGGTGTGGTATTAGAGTTTACTTCAGGTGTGGTATTAAAAGTTTACTTCAGGAGTGGTATTAAAGAGTTTACTTCAGGTGTGGTATTAGAGTTTACTTCAGGTGTGGTATTAAAGAGTTTACTTCAGGTGTGGTATTAAAGAGTTTACTTCAGGTGTGGTATTAAATAGTTTACTTCAGGTGTGGTATTAAAGAGTTTACTTCAGGTGTGGTATTAAATAGTTTACTTCAGGTGTGGTATTAGAGTTGACTTCAGGTGTGGTATTAAAGAGTTTACTTCAGGTGTGGTATTAGAGTTTACTTCAGGTGTGGTATTAAAGAGCTTACTTCAGGTGTGGTATTAAAGAGTTTACTCCTTCAGGTGTGGTATTAAAGAGTTTACTTCAGGTGTGGTATTAAAGAGTTTACTTCAGGTGTGGTATTAAAGAGTTTACTTCAGGTGTGGTATTAAAGAGTTTACTTCAGGTGTGGTATTAAATAGTTTACTTCAGGTGTGGTATTAAAGAGTTTACTTCAGGTGTGGTATTAAAGAGTTTACTTCAGGTGTGGTATTAAAGAGTTTACTTCAGGTGTGGTATTAAAGAGTTTACTTCAGGTGTGGTATTAAATAGTTTACTTCAGGTGTGGTATTAAAGAGTTTACTTCAGGTGTGGTATTAAAGAGTTTACTTCAGGTGTGGTATTAAATAGTTTACTTCAGGTGTGGTATTAAAGAGTTTACTTCAGGTGTGGTATTAAAGAGTTTACTTCAGGTGTGGTATTAAAGAGTTTACTTCAGGTGTGGTATTAAAGAGTTTACTTCAGGTGTGGTATTAGAGTTTACTTCAGGTGTGGTATTAAAGAGTTTACTTCAGGTGTGGTATTAAAGAGTTTACTTCAGGTGTGGTATTAAAGAGTTTACTTCAGGTGTGGTATTAAAGAGTTTACTTCAGGTGTGGTATTAAAGAGTTTACTTCAGGTGTGGTATTAAAGAGTTTACTTCAGGTGTGGTATTAAAGAGTTTACTCCTCCAGGTGAACGACTGGTCCACCTGGCGCTATAGCTACGACCTGAACGGCAACCTGCACCTCCTCAACCCCGGGAACAGCGCCCGCCTCACGCCACTCCGCTACGACCTCCGAGACCGCATCACGCGTCTGGGCGACGTGCAGTACCGTCTGGATGAGGACGGCTTCCTGAGCCAGCGAGGCTCGGATGTCTTCGACTACAACTCCAAGGGCCAGCTCCTTAGAGCATATAACAAGCTACCGGGAGGCTGGAGCGTCCAGTACCGCTATGACGGACTGGGCAGGAGAGTGTCCACTAGGACCAGTCTGGGACAACACCTCCAGTTCTTCTACGCTGATCTGAACCACCCGGCTAGAGTCACACATATATTCAATCACTCCAGCTCAGATATCGCTTCACTGTACTATGACTTGCAGGTAGGCTACCAGATTGTTAGGGAAACGTGTGTTCATCAACAGGCTATATACAGTGCTATGAAAAAGTATTTGCCCCCTTTCTAATTTTCTCTACTTTTGCATATTTGTGATACTGAATGTTATCAGATCTTCAACCAAAACCTAATATTAGATAAAGGGAACATAAGTGAACAAATAACACAACAATTACATATTTATTTCATTTATTTCATAAATAAAGTTATGCAACACCCAATTCCCCTGTGTGAAAAAGTAACTGCCCCCTTACGCTCAATAACTGGTTGTGCCACCTTTAGCTGCAATGACTCCAACCAAATGCTTCCTGTAGTTGTTGATCAGTCTCTCACGTTGCTGTGTAGGAATTTTGGCCCACTCTTCCATGCAGAACTGCTTTAACTCAGTGACGTGTGGATTTTCAAGCATGAACTGCTCGTTTCAAGTCCTGCCACAACATCTCAATTGGGATTAGGTCTGGACTTTGACTAGGCCATTCCAATACTTCCAATTTGTTGCTTTTTAGCAATTTTCATGTAGTTTGGTTTTCGCCAGGCATTACTGGAACCATGTAATGAAAATTGCTAAAAAGCAACAAATTGGAAGTTTTGGAATGGCCTAGTCAAAGTCCAGACCTAATCCTAATTGAGATGCTGTGGCAGGACTTGAAACGAGCAGTTCATGCTTGAAAACCCACACGTCACTGAGCTAAAGCAGTTCTGCATGGAAGAGTGGGCCAAAATTCCTCCACAGCGACGTGAGAGACTGATCAACAACTACAGGAAGCATTTGGTTGGAGTCATTGCAGCTAAAGGTGGCACAACCAGTTATTGAGCGTAAGGGGGCAATTACTTTTTCACACAGGGGAATTGGGTGTTGCATGACTTTGTTTATGAAATAAATGAAATAAATATGTAATTGTTGTGTTATTTGTTCACTTATGTTCCCTTTATCTAATATTAGGTTTTGGTTGAAGATCTGATAACATTCAGTATCACAAATATGCAAAAGTAGAGAAAATTAGAAAGGGGGCAAATACTTTTTTATAGCACTGTATGATTAATACTGTTCATCGTGATTTTGTTATGACTTTGTTTTCGTTGTGATATAACCAAGTTTTTGTGATGCTATCATTACGTTATGGTGACATGACTGTCTGTGAGTTATGGTGACGTGACTGTGAGCTATGGTGACGTGACTGTCTATGAGTTATGGTGATGTTACTGTCTGTGAACTATGTTGACGTGACTGTCTGTGAGTTATGGTGATGTGACTGTCTGTGAGTTATGGTGATGTGACTGTCTGTGAACTATGTTGACGTGACTGTCTGTGAGTTATGGTGACGTGACTGCCTGTGAGTTATGGTGACGTGACTGTCTGTGAGTTATGGTGATGTGACTGTCTGTGAGTTATGGTGACGTGACTGTCTGTGAACAATGTTGACGTGACTGTCTGTGATTTCTGGTGACGTGACTGTCTGTGAGTTATGGTGACGTGACTGTCTGTGAGTTATGGTGACGTGACTGCCTGTGAGTTATGGTGACGTGACTGTCTGGGAGTTATGGTGATGTGACTGTCTGTGAGTTATGGTGACGTGACTGTCTGAGCTATGGGGACGTGAATGTCTGAGTTATGGGGACGTGACTGTCTGTGAGTAATGGTGATGTGACAGTCTGTGAGTTATGGTGACATGACAGTCTGTGAGTTATGGTGATGTAAAGCCTGTACTGCTTCCCCTCAGGGCCATCTGTTTGCTATGGAGGTGAGTAGTGGAGAGGAGTATTACATCGCCTCAGACAACACAGGAACACCACTGGCTGTCTTCAGCAGCAACGGACAGATGATCAAACAGGTAATCATGATGACAGTAATAATAATAATACTATTAATGATCATTATTTTTTGTTGCATGATTGTTAAATATCTCAAGGCCCATTATCTGCATGTTAAGATAAGAAAATATAAGAAGTTAGTACTTGATGTCCAGAGAGGTCAATTTGATTGTTCAAATTAAAAATACAAAAACTGACCAAGTAACCCAACTTTGCCTTTCCTAATTGCCCCGAGGGGATAAAGTTGTGCTGAATTGAAGTGAAACAAGCGTCTGTGTTTGAAGTGAAACAAGCGTCTGTGTTTGAAGTGAAACAAGCGTCTGTGTTTGAAGTGAAACAAGCGTCTGTGTTTGCTGTGATGTCCAGGTCCAGTACACAGCATACGGGGAAGTGTACCTGGACTCCAACCCAGAGTTCCAGCTGGTGGTTGGGTTCCATGGTGGTCTCTATGACACCCTGACCAAGCTGGTCCACTTCACCCAGAGGGACTATGACGTCCTGGCAGGCCGCTGGACCTCGCCAGACTATGCCAGTTGGCCCAAGATCGGCAAGGACCCTGCACCCTTCAACCTGTACATGTTCAAGAACAACAACCCCCTCAGCGATGTGTTGGACATCAAGAACTACGTCACAGGTAGAGCGTCTTTGGATCCTTGAAAAGCGCTTTATAAAACCCATGCATTATTGTTATTACATGTAAAGGAGGAGAGAGATGAGTTGGGGCGTTGCCTTATCATTGTCAATGTGTAGTTCTCTTTCTTTCTTTTTCATTTAGATTCTGAGAACATCCAAAAAAATCTATGCAATATTTTACTACACTTAAAATATGTTCCCTAATAATACACAGATTATTATAACATTTTCAAAATGCTCAACATCTTCTAATATTTCTAAGACTTGCTAGTGGTATGGGAGCTGTATTAAAACTCGTTTTTTTTACTCTGTTGTTTTTGCTCCCCAGACGTGAAGAGTTGGCTGGTGATGTTTGGTTTCCAGCTCAGTAACATCATACCAGGGTTCCCCCATCACACCCTCTACTTCGTAGAGCCTCCCTACGAGCTGCAGGCCAATAGGGACTGTGAAAACGGACAGGTGAGAAGGCCTGGGACAGCCTACAGCTCCATTGCACTGATTCTATGTTAACCAGAATCTGAAACATACAAATGTGGCCTGCTATTACAGAAGAACGGTCCTCTCTCTTTCGCTCAGAGCCAGATGAGACATTGAAGATACTGTGGGATCACTAATATGAACCTTCAATGATTACAGTGAAATCTGGACATTAATAGATGAGAATAACTGTAAACCAGACAGTATAACTGTATCCTTGTCTGCATTCTTCTGCTTGACCAGTGACCTTTAACCCCTTTTCTACCCCTCTCTCTCCTGTAGCTGATAACGGGGGTGCAGCAGGCAGCGGAGCGCCACAACCAGGCCTTCATGGCCCTGGAGGGACGGCTCCTTAACAAGGACCCCCGCGACCGCAGCGACAAGCCAGGACACTGGTTCGGCACATCAACGCCCATCATCGGCCGGGGAGTGATGCTAGCGCTGAAGGAAGGACGTGTGGTGGCGGCAGTTAGCTCCATGGCAACCGAGGACAGCCGGAAAGTGTCCCTGGTCCTCAATGGCGCTATCTACCTGGACGGAACGCACTACACACAGGACGGACATGACTGTCACTTCTTCGTTAAAGTCGGTTCGGCCGATAGTGATTTACTGGCGCTGGGGCTCACCAACGGACGCAAGGCGCTGGAGAGCGGGATCAATGTGACTGTGAGCGGGAGGTCGCGGCGCGGCACCACAGTGGAGTTTGCAGTGCCGTCGTTAGCCCTCAGCGTGCGGTATGGGCTAGCGCTGGACGTGGTGGACGAGGAGAGGGTGAGGGTGCTGGAACTAGCCCGGCAGAGGGCCCTGGCTGGGGCCTGGCTGAGGGAGCAGCAGAGGGCCAAGGATGGGAAGGAAGGGAGCCGGCTGTGGACAGAGGGGGAGAAGCAGCAGCTGCTGACCTCGGGGAGGGTACAGGGGTACGATGGGTATTATGTTCTACCCGTGGAACAGTACCCAGAACTGGCTGACAGCAGCACCAACATCCAGTTCCTGAGACAGAACGAGATGGGCAAGAGGTAACAGCCCACCTGGACTGGGATGGAGGACTGGCTGACTCTTTCTCTCTCTCACTGACTCTCCTCCTCCTCTTCTCCTCCTCCTCCCTTTCATCCCCTCACTCTAGTTACTAGTTCCTTCCTCTCTTCGCTCCCCCCCACCCCCCTCCTCCTCCCCCTTTCCTCTCCAACCCCGCAGAAAATAAACCAACAAATGGGGTTTCTCACTGAACGCTGCAGGGACTTTTGAAAAGAAGAATATACTAGAAAACATATTTTTTGTTACTTTTACTGCCAAGGGCAAAACATCTAACATTTAGGCAGAAGTTTATTTTATTTTTTGTTATTGTTGAAAACAGACTGTGGAGAAACGCACTCATGAACCTTGAAAAACAAACTGTTGCTTAATAACTAAGGTTCCCATTTTTTAAAAAATAAATCGATATTTTCACCCATATCTTTGGGGTCACTTTGAGGGCGTAATGACAGACTCTGAACTGATGGTGGCGCTGTGTTGTGCTGGGTGCTCTGGTAAGGGCCTGCCTCTGAAATGAACTTGTAGAGCAAAGGGACCAATAGGGAGGCAGAGCCACCACTGGGCCCAGCCAATCACAACACTGATCAGAAGAGAAGATCACCAACAGCAACAAGCACTGCAGCGTAGCCACGTAAAACGGAGTAAAACTACGAGTCATCAGTCTCAGGCCTCCCATTCTCCACCACAAAACTGGTCTCAGCTATTGCAGCAACATATCCTAGCAACCAACACTCACACCACTGAGATCATTTAACTCATAAAGACTTCAAAGTAAAGAAATAATATTTATAATTGAGACACAAAGTTGGAGGATTTTTTTTTGGTGTTTTCGGCTATCACAAATAATATCACAAGGTTTTATTTTGAAAATGGGGAGAATATCATACTACTGTACTAGCTCCATATGTGTCAGACTACTACACTTCAGTTCAGACTACTACACTTCAGTTCAGACTACTACACTTCAGTTCAGACTACTACACTTCAGTTCAGACTACTACACTTCAGTTCAGACTACTACACTACAGTTTAGACTACTATACTACCGTTCAGGGTGTTACGTATGGTAGCGGTAGAAGCCGTAGTTTTGTATGTTTCAGTCGCAGTAGAATCGTGAAACTTTCACCAAGGCACTTCTGTACAGAAACAATCTAAAAACACCTACCGTACACTAAGTCCAGAATACATACAGTGAGGGAAAAAAGTATTTGATCCCCTGCTGATTTTGTACGTTTGCCCACTGACAA
Source organism: Coregonus clupeaformis (assembly GCF_020615455.1). Classification (NCBI taxonomy): domain Eukaryota; kingdom Metazoa; phylum Chordata; class Actinopteri; order Salmoniformes; family Salmonidae; genus Coregonus; species Coregonus clupeaformis. Next base: position 42,125,746 of record NC_059226.1, read on the forward strand.
AGAAATTATCAGCCTATAATTTTTATGGTAGGTTTATTTGAACAGTGAGAGACAGAATAACAACAAAAAAATCCAGAAAAACGCATGTCAAAAATTTTATAAATTGATTTGCATTTTAATGAGGGAAATAAGTATTTGACCCCCTCTCAATCAGAAAGATTTCTGGCTCCCAGGTGTCTTTTATACAGGTAACGAGCTGAGATTAGGAGCACACTCTTAAAGGGTGTGCTCCTAATCTCAGCTTGTTACCTGTATAAAAGACACCTGTCCACAGAAGCAATCAATCAATCAGATTCCAAACTCACCACCATGGCCAAGACCAAAGAGCTCTCCAAGGATGTCAGGGACAAGATTGTAGACCTACACAAGGCTGGAATGGGCTACAAGACCATCGCCAAGCAGCTTGGTGAGAAGGTGACAACAGTTGGTGCGATTATTCGCAAATGGAAGAAACACAAAAGAACTGTCAATCTCCCTCGGCCTGGGGCTCCATGCAAGATCTCACCTCGTGGAGTTGCAATGATCATGAGAATGGTGAGGAATCAGCCCAGAACTACACGGGAGGATCTTGTCAATGATCTCAAGGCAGCTGGGACCATAGTCACCAAGAAAACAATTGGTAACACACTACGCTGTGAAGGACTGAAATCCTGCAGCGCCCGTAAGGTCCCCCTGCTCAAGAAAGCACATATACATGCCCATCTGAAGTTTGCCAATGAACATCTGAATGATTCAGAGGAGAACTGGGTGAAAGTGTTGTGGTCAGATGAGACCAAAATGGAGTTCTTTGGCATCAACTCAACTCGCCGTGTTTGGAGGAGGAGGATTGCTGCCTATGACCCCAAGAACACCATCCCCACCGTCAAACATGGAGGTGGAAACATTATGCTTTGGGGGTGTTTTTCTGCTAAGGAGACAGGACAACTTCACCGCATCAAAGGGACGATGGACGGGGCCATGTACCGTCAAATCTTGGGTGAGAACCTCCTTCCCTCAGCCAGGGCATTGAAAATGGGTCGTGGATGGGTATTCCAGCATGACAATGACCCAAAACACACGGCCAAGGCAACAAAGGAGTGGCTCAAGAAGAAGCACATTAAGGTCCTGGAGTGGCCTAGCCAGTCTCCAGACCTTAATACCATAGAAAATCTGTGGAGGGAGCTGAAGGTTCGAGTTGCCAAACGTCAGCCTCGAAACCTTAATGACTTAGAGAAGATCTGCAAAGAGGAGTGGGACAAAATCCCTCCTGAGATGTGTGCAAACCTGGTGGCCAACTACAAGAAACGTCTGACCTCTGTGATTGCCAACAAGGGTTTTGCCACCAAGTACTATGTCATGTTTTGCAGAGGGGTCAAATACTTATTTCCCTCATTAAAATGCAAATCAATTTATAACATTTCTGACATGCGTTTTTCTGGATTTTGTTGTTGTTGTTATTCTGTCTCTCACTGTTCAAAGAAACCTACCTTTAAAATTATAGACTGATCATGTCTTTGTCAGTGGGCAAACGTACAAAATCAGCAGGGGATCAAATACTATTTTCCCTCACTGTACAGAAGTAGTATTATCAAAAGCAATTTATTTTATTTTATTATTTTTACAGTAGTACTAAATGACAATCATGAAGGGAGTCACTAGTTTTATCGAAGAGGACTTTACGTTTATTTTATTTTGTAAAATATGTAAGAAATGTTCAATATGGGTTTTTTGTATTAATTTAAAAATGTGCTCCCAGAGCAAATAATAGTCACACTCCAAAATAATAGTTTATGTAATAAAGTGTTTAAAAAAAAACGGTTTATACTTTAAATAAAGTCTTTAAAACTGTGAAACCTGTTTTTTTGGAAATATATCTGAATGTACAGTGTATAGACTATGCAGCAGCAGCACAGTAGAATATTGTTCAGAATATCAAGTTTTACATTTCTATTGAGGAAGTGGCTTGTAACGCGCTAACCTTTAGCTGGTATTACCTACTCTAGAGTTGTGTGACTCTAATCCTATCTATTATCCCAATATCTACAATATCAATCCCCAGTTTGTTGTTTTCCACTGTTATTGTTTTTGTTTTGATGCAGAGATATTGCTGTTCTAGATCCCAAAAAGCGTAGAAGCGGATTGATTCATGTCACTGTGAAGAGGCTCGTTCAGTACTGGATGTCATAATGTACCAAATCAGTATTATTGATTAATAATAATAATAATAACAAGGAAGGAATAACAATGTTTCTTATACACTGAAAAGAGACTCTTCTGAGAACCTTATCAATAAAAAGTAATTGTTTACTTCATTCATTGGGGTCAAGTTTTATTTTCTTCTTTACTGTGGGCCCATACTTGTGAACATTAGAATAAGTTTAAACTTTTTCTCCGTCTCGCAGCCAATTAATATCGTTGACGTAGTTGCACGTGATCAAACGTTGCATATTAGCTTTTCCCATCAGATAACCTGCCACACTTTTCCCTATGATAACCTGACCCAGCTAGCAGTGATTATTTCCTGTAACAAATTCCGCATCAGCCTATCAAAGATCTTAAACTTTATATCCACCAACCACAGGGATATTTTAAACCTGAAAATTGAAGGTTTACTTTTGTTCCTCTTGGTCTGTCTCAAGTGTAGAGTGACAATTTTGCATGATGCATTCATGACTAGGATACTAGCTACTAACTTTAGACAAAATTCAAAAGGTATGTTTTTCCCATATGTGGCAAAATCCCAGGTTTTTGCTCTTCCCGTTTAACACACATCCATGTGCTTTTACGGAAAAAAAGATAAAGGTCTATACAACATTTAAGGTCTCTATCCAATCTGAAGCGTTACAGATTGCACGATAGAAATGTAAAGGTAATTTCCGATTGAGCCAACATACAGTGAGGGATAAAAGTATTTGATCCCCTGCTGATTTTGTACGTTTGCCCACTGACAAAGACATGATCAGTCTATAATTTTAATGGTAGGTTTATTTGAACAGCGAGAGACAGAATAACAACAAAAAAATCAAAAAATGTCAAAAAAAATTGAAATTGATTTGCATTTTAATGAGGGAAATAAGTATTTGACCCCTCTGCAAAACATGACTTAGTACTTGGTGGCAAAACCCTTGTTGGCAATCACAGAGGTCAGACGTTTCTTGTAGTTGGCCACCAGGTTTGCACACATCTCAGGAGGGATATTGTCCCACTCCTCTTTGCAGATCTTCTCCAAGTCATTAAGGTTTCGAGGCTGACGTTTGGCAACTCGAACCTTCAGCTCCCTCCACAGATTTTCTATGGGATTAAGGTCTGGAGACGGGCTACTCCAGGACCTTAATGTGCTTCTTCTTGAGCCACTCCTTTGTTGCCTTGGCCGTGTGTTTTGGGTCATTGTCATGCTGGAATACCCATCCACGACCCATTTTCAATGCCCTGGCTGAGGGAAGGAGGTTCTCACCCAAGATTTGACGGTACATGGCCCCGTCCGTCGTCCCTTTGATGCGGTGAAGTTGTCCTGTGTCCTTAGCAGAAAAACGCCCCCAAAGCATAATGTTTCCACCTCCATGTTTGACGGTGGGGATGGTGTTCTTGGGGTCATAGGCAGCATTCCTCCTCCTCCAAACACGGCGAGTTGAGTTGATGCCAAAGAACTCCATTTTGGTCTCATCTGACCACAACACTTTCACCCAGTTCTCCTCTGAATAATTCAGCTGTTCATTGGCAAACTTCAGACGGGCATGCAAATGAATTACTTAAAAATCATACAATGTGATTTTCTGGATTTTTTGATTTTTTTTTGAAAATTACAGACCTCTACATGCTTTGTAAGTAGGAAAACCTGCAAAATCGGCAGTGTATCAAATACTTCTTCTCCCCACTGTATGTGCTCTCTTGAGCAGGGGGACCTTGCGGGCGCTGCAGGATTTCAGTCCTTCACGGCGTAGTGTGTTACCAATTGTTTTCTTGGTGACTATGGTGCCAGCTGCCTCGAGATCATTGACAAGATCCTCCCGTGTAGTTCTGGGCTGATCCCTCACCTTCCTCATGATCATTGATGCCCCACGAGGTGAGATCTTGCATGGAGCCCCAGACCGAGGGTGATTGACCGTCATCTTGAACTTCTTCAATTTTCTAATAATTGCGCCAACAGTTGTTGCCTTCTCACCAAGCTGCTTGCCTATTGTCCTGTAGCCCACCCCAGCCTTGTGCAGGTCTACAATTTTATCCCTGATGTCCTTACACAGCTCTCTGGTCTTGGCCATTATGGAGAGGTTGGAGTCTGTTTGATTGAGTGTGTGGACAGGTGTCTTTTATACAGGTAACGAGTTCAAACAGGTGCAGTTAATACAGGTAATGAGTGGAGAACAGGAGGGCTTCTAAAAGAAAAACTAACAGGTCTGTGAGAGCCGGAATTCTTACTGGTTGGTAGGTGATCAAATACTTATGTCATGCAATAAAATGCAAATGAATTACTTAAAAATCATACAATGTGATTTTCTGGATTTTTCTTTTAGATTCCATCTCTCACAGTTGAAGTGTACCTATGATAAAAAATTACAGACCTCTACATGCTTTGTAAGTAGGAAAACCTGCAAAATCGGCAGTGTATCAAATACTTCTTCTCCCCACTGTATGTGCTTTCTTGAGCAGGGGGACCTTGCGGGCGCTGCAGGATTTCAGTCCTTCACGGCGTAGTGTGTTACCAATTGTTTTCTTGGTGACTATGGTGCCAGCTGCCTCGAGATCATTGACAAGATCCTCATGTGTAGTTCTGGGCTGATTCCTCACCATTCTCATGATCATTGCAACTCCACGAGGTGAGATCTTGCATGGAGCCCCAGGCCGAGGGAGATTGACAGTTCTTTTGTGTTTCTTCCATTTGCGAATAATCGCACCAACTGTTGTCACCTTCTCACCAAGCTGCTTGGCGATGGTCTTGTAGCCCATTCCAGCCTTGTGTAGGTCTACAATCTTGTCCCTGACATCCTTGGAGAGCTCTTTGGTCTTGGCCATGGTGGAGAATTTGGAATCTGATTGATTGATTGCTTCTGTGGACAGCTGTCTTTTATACAGGTAACAAGCTGAGATTAGGAGCACTCCCTTTAAGAGTGTGCTCCTAATCTCAGCTCGTTACCTGTATAAAAGACACCTGGGAGCCAGAAATCTTTCTGATTGAGAGGGGGTCAAATACTTATTTCCCTCATTAAAATGCAAATCAACTTATAACATTTTTGACATGCGTTTTTCTGGATTTTTTTGTTGTTATTCTGTCTCTCACTGTTCAAATAAACCTACCATAAAAATTATAGGCTGATAATTTCTTTGTCAGTGGGCAAACGTACAAAATCAGCAGGGGATCAAATACTTTTTTCCCTCACTGTACAGTATGCAGAGTTTACTGTGAATGCAGTCTCCGCTAACGCAGGAATTTTAAATTTAAATCATGCTGTAACGCTGAACTTCCGCAATATAGATTGTTTATTAAACAAAAAAAGTCAAGAGCCTTATGGAGCCTTATAGATGTCCTATACTGTCATCATCATTGCTTACTGGTTAAATACGCAGATAAAGAGGTTAACCCAGTGCACATTATCAGTGGGTTTGAGTCCCCCTTGCGTCAAGCTTTTTTGTTAAGGAAAACACTGTTTACTGCTGATCCTTGAATCAATTAAGGCTGATGTGACAAAGTGGATGATTATAATAATGCATATAAAACATTGTACAGTCGTGGTCAAAAGTTTTGAGAATGACGCAAGTATTGGTCTTCACAAAGTTCGCTGCTTCAGTGTTATGAGATATTTTTGTCAGATGTTACTATGGTATACTGAAATATAATTACAAGCATTCCATAAGTGTCAAAGGCTTTTATTGACAATTACATTAAGTTTATGCAAAGAGTCAATATTTGCAGTGTTGACCCTTCTTTTTCAAGACCTCTGCAATCCGCCCTGGCATGCTGTCAATTAACTTCTGGGCCACATCCTGACTGATGGCAGCCCATTCTTGCATAATCAATGCTTGGAGTTTGTCAGAATTTGTGGGTTTTTGTTTGTCCACCCGCCTGCTGAGGATCGACCACAAGTTCTCAATGGGATTAAGGTCTGGGGAGTTTCTTGGCCATGGACCCAAAATGTTGATGTTTTGTTCCCCGAGCCACTTAGTTATCACTTTTGCCTTATGGCAAGGTGCTCCATCATGCTGGAAAAGGCATTGGTCGTCACCAAACTGTTCTTGGATGGTTGGGAGAAATTGCTCTCGGAGGATGTGTTGGTACCGTTCTTTATTCATGGCTGTGTTCTTAGGCAAAATTGTGAGTGAGCCCACTCCCTTGGCTGAGAAGCAACCCCACACATGATTGGTCTCAGGATACTTTACTGTTGGCATGACACAGGACTGATGGTAGCGCTCACCTTGTCTTCTCTGGACAAGGTGTTTTCCGGATGCCCCAAACAATCGGAAAGAGGATTCATCAGAGAAAATGACTTTACCCCAGTCCTCAGCAGTCCATTCCCTGTACCTTTTGCACAATATCAGTCTGTCCCTGATGTTTTTCCTGGAGAGAAGTGGCTTCTTTGCTGCCCTTCTTGACACCAGGCCATCCTCCAAAAGTATTCGCCTCACTGTGCGTGCAGATGCACTCACACCTGCCTGCTGCCATTCCTGAGCAAGCTCTGCACTGGTGGTGCCCCGATCCCACAGCTGAATCAACTTTAGGAGATGGTCCTGGCGCTTGCTGGACTTTCTTGGGCGCCCTGACGCCTTCTTCACAACAATTGAACCTCTCTCCTTGAAGTTTTTGATGATCCGATAAATGGTTGATTTAGGTGCAATCTTACCAGCAGCAATATCCTTGCCTGTGAAGCCCTTTTTGTGCAAAGCAAGAAGCCCTTTTTGTACAAAGCAATGATGACGGCACGTGTTTCCTTGCAGGTAACCATGGTTAACATAGGAAGAACAATGATTTCCAGCACCACCCTCCTTGTCACGGTATCTCTGTGCATTCAAATTGCCATCGATAAAATGCAATTGTGTTTGTTGTCCATAACTTATACCTGCCCATACCATAACCCCACCACCACCATGGGGCACTCTGTTCACAACGTTGACATCAGCAAACCGCTCTCCCACACAATGCCATACACTCTGTCTGCCATCTGCCCGGTACAGTTGAAACCGCGATTCAGCCGTGTAGAGCACACTTCTCCAGCGTGCCAGTGGCCATCGAAGGTCAGCCTTTGCCCACTGAAGTCGGTTACGACGCCGAACTGCAGTCAGGTCAAGACCCTGGTGAGGACGACGAGCACGCAGATGAGCTTCCCTGAGACGGTTTCTGACAGTTTGTGCAGAAAGTCTTCAGTTGTTTAATCCCACAGTTTCATCAGCTGTCCCGGTGGCTGGTCTCAGACGATTCCGCAAGTGAAGAAGCCGGATGTGGAAGTCCTGGGCTGGCGTGGTTACACGTGGTCTGCGGTTGTGAGGCCGTTCTGCCGAATTCTCTAAAACAACATTGGAGGCGGCTTATGGTAAAGAAATGAACATTAAATTATCTGGCAAAAGCTCTGGTGGACATTCCTGCAGTCAGAGTATTCTGACCTTGTACTTAAGCATGAGAATAGCATGCTATTCCCCCGATATACGTTGGGGGTGGAGATCAAATAAATGAAGGTATGGAGGTGTGTCTACAGATGCGATGTATTCTGACCTTGACATAATTCCCTCATAATTCCACCACCTTTACGCGCGATGAAACAATGAATAAGGTTGAGCAACCTGTCGGTTCCAAGTGGAACAACATCTACTTTCTTTTTCCCGATAGAAATAACACCATTCTCCATGCACTTTATTTTACAAATTGTTAAGAGCTATTGATAAGAGCTAGGTAAATGAGTAAGACGTTTGGATAAAGGGATTGTAAATAGAAATGAGAATTGTTTTAGATCTATTTTACCTTATGATCGCTTCAGACAAATGTGAAACCAGTCATATGGCAGAAAACTGAAGTATATCAACATATCACCTTTTCCACAGTGAAGTTTATGAAATGCTGGCCTTATAACTTGGGATGAAATTTGGAGACCCAAGCTACAGTATAGGCTTCTGTAGCCATGCGCAAATGACAGTATAGTGCCAAACCTACCGAGTTGAGTTGATTTATGATTTCTAGAACGTTTTAATTATATGCCCAGACTTTTCACTGTATTTTTTACAACTTGTATCGTGTTAAATATTAGCCACTATTGGTAGCCACCGTCAGTTTTACCCACATACATTTATAATTGTCACTTTAGTGTTAGTTTCCTTACAATTTGCATCCCATTACATCGTTAGTTTACCTTTCTTTCTTTGTCACCTTCGTGTGGTTGTTCCTGAGCAATAGTGGATCATATTAGGCTAACATATTACAAGTTGTGGAATCATTTGGAACATATAGCCTATGTCAATCATTATGGAACGCAGACCAAACATAGCAGTTTAAACCTGGAGCCTGGCGCACGGTTCACGACGACAGGACCGTTGTCATCACAGTTCCATGATTAGTGAGGATTATTATGGTACATTTGTAGACTACTGTTCAACCCCTATTGTACACTTTTCTCACCTTCCAATATTTCATGGCTTGAACAATTGAATATGGAAACTTTCAGGATGAATCAAACCACTGTATTATTGAGTTACCAATATATTTCTTGCGTAAAGGCTCTTCTAACACGTTTTTTACAATTATTCATAAAATATTTTCCTAATCCTAAATAATATACAAGATCTAAATATTTTTACATCTACCAATTGGTGCTGAAAAGGAGACGAATAGAACTATGTATGTATTTACATGGCTTTCTTTCATTGATCCCTAATATTCTGAACCGTTCTCTCCATATAGTCTACTGAGTCTGTCGAGAAGATTCAAATTAAAGGTACACCACATTTAAAGGGGTGGCTTTAGATAAATGTACTGAAAACCCTATTGAATGAAAACTCCACAAGAAAATCTGTTGGCCAGCAAGTGGGAGGGTTTTCAGTTGAGAAATTAGTAGGAAAGGCATAACATTCCTAAGACTGAATGCTATTTAAGCAATAAGGCCTGAGGCGATGTGGTATATGGCCAATATACCAAGGCTAAGGGCTGTTCTTAAGCACGATGCAATGCGGAGTGCCTGGACACAGACCTTAGCCGTGGCATATTGGCCATATATCACAAACACCCAAGGTGCCTTATTGCTATTATAAACTGATTACCAACGTAATTAGAGCAGTAAAAATATAAATAAATTAATACCCATGGTATAGGTCTGATATATCACGGCTTTCAGCCAATCAGCATTCAGGGCTCGAACCACCCAGTTTATAAATAGTGTTTGACCACATGCAACTAAGACGATTTTAATTGGCTGATGCGTATTTTGAGACCAAGAAAATGTTTAAACTTAAACTTATTCTAATGTTCGCAAGTATGTTTTGTGTGTTTGTGTCTGTAGTCATTCTATTTGAACACTCAACCATTCAATATGCCTGGACATAGGAAAGTCAACCATTCAATATGCCTGGACATAGGAAAGTCAACCATTCAATATGCCTGGACATAGGAAAGTCAACCATTCAATATGCCTGGACATAGGAAAGTCAACCATTCAATATGCCTGGACATAGGAAAGTAAACCATTCAATATGCCTGGACATAGGAAAGTCAACCATTCAATATGCCTGGACATAGGAAAGTCAACCATTCAATATGCCTGGACATAGGAAAGTCAACCATTCAATATGCCTGGACATAGGAAAGTCAACCATTCAATATGCCTGGACATAGGAAAGTCAACCATTCAATATGCCTGGACATAGGAAAGTAAACCATTCAATATGCCTGGACATAGGAAAGTCCAATTCCACAGTGGGAGGGTAGAATACACAGCTCTGGATCTAGTGACGTCATCCTAGTAATGATCTATGAACTGGCCACATATACAATGTAAATCATTGTTTTATTTCCTTTTTAATCCAACCTGGTCTCATAGCATTTTGTATTATTCTTTATGTAAATCCAGAACGCTCCATTTAGTATGATATGTTACGTTTTGTATGGTATGTGTTAATTTTTGGATGTCCATCATCCATTTCATATATCTTATGAATTACAATTCGTATGATATCTTACGAATTTGAAAAACATACAATATGTTACGAAACTGCAAAATGTACAATATGTTACGAATTCCAATTTGTTGTGGCTAACGTTAGCTAGGTGGCTAACGTTAGCTAGGCTAGAGGTTAAGGTTAAGAGTTAGGTTAAAGGGTTAAGGTTAGAGTTTGGGGAAGGGTTAGCTAAAAGGGTTACGGGTAGGGAAAGGATTAGTTAACATGCTAAGTAGTTGCAAAGTAATACAAAATAGTAAGTAGTTGAAAAGTGGCTAATTAGCTAAAGTTGCCGGTGATGAGATTTGAACCGCAACCTTTAGGTTGTTACACCCTCCTTTCATGTTTGCCTTAAGTAGCCTTCTGTCTTACGGAACCATACCAAGCGTAGCATATCATACTAATTTGAGTGTCCCAGATTTACACTGAACAAAAATATAAACACAACATGTCAAGTGTTGGTCCCATGTTTCATTAGCTGAAATAAAAGATCCCAGAAATGTTCCATACGCAAAAAAGCTTATTTCTCTCAAATGTTGTGCACAAATTTGTTTACATCCCTATTAGTGAGCATTTCACCTTTGCCAAGATAATCCATCCACCTGACAGGTGTGGCATATCAAGAAGCTGATTAAACAGCTATGCTGGGGACAATAAAAGGCCACTCTAAAATGTGCAGTTTTGTCACACAACACAATGCCACAGATGTCTCAAGTTTTGAGGGAGCGTGCAATATACATGCTGACTGCAGGAATGTCCACCAGAGCTGTTGACAGAGAATTTAATGTTCATTTCTCTACCATAAGCCGCCTCCAACGTCGTTTTAGAGAATTTGGCAGTACGTCCAACCGGCCTCACAACCGCAGACCATGTGTATGGCGTTGTGGACATTCCTGTTGAAAGTTGGAGTGGTCGGGAGAGGTTGTGTTTTCTCTAGCAGGAGGTAAGCTTGGCTTCTTATATGGTGTTGAGTAAAGCTTAAACCATGTATTTAGATTGTAGGTAGGTAGTTGTAGTTAGGTATTGTAGGTAGTTTATTTAGGTAGTTATTGTAGGTTTTTGTAGGTAATTATTGTAGGTAAGTATTGTATACGGCAGAGCCCGGCGAAGCACGAGGCTAGCTAGCTAGCGGGTAGCTACTGGTAACGTTTAGCAACGGTGGATAGTTGTTTCCAATGTTATTTCACGCTTAAGAGTACCTGTAATTAAGCCAGCTAGCTACCTACCATTCAGCTGTTTTTTCTAACCTCATTATCTGAGGCATCAACGTTAGGTAGTTAGTAGCTACTGTACTTAATTACACCTACTGATTGCAGAAGACAAATGTCTTCTTGTCTGCCACCCAGTCAGCTGGCGTCGGGTAAGTTTGGCTTTATACATAGCTTGGGCTTTGTCGAGTAAGGCTTAATTATGTATTTAGATTGTAGTTAGGTATTGTAGGTAGGCATCGTGGGCTGTTGTGGGTAGTTATTGTAGGTTAGCATTGTGATTCGGCGGTGCCGGGTGTAGCACGAAGCTAGCTAGCTAGCCGTTTTCAAACAAAGTCAACACAGTAGCCATTGCTAGCTAGCCAACACGACCAGCTAACTGTACTGTAGCAGCTAAATACAATATATTTGTGCTAGCTAGCCAACGTTTAATTATTGCTGCGTTATGAAAGGAACTAGACACGGACACGAATTATCTGTTTAGTGTGTTAACACACTATTGGTAGTTTGTTGTAACCAAGTATTGGTGCTAAACTGTGTGTTATTGGATGCTAGCATGCTAGTTAGCTATGGCGTCATAGTTAGCTAGCTGAATAAAGTAAGTTGAGTCTATTCCTTGAAACATTGAACCGCTGTAGTTCACAACAATTCTAATTTCTAAAGTGGAAGTTGGGAGAGTTTTTATTCGGATGGTTCAGTGAAACAATTATAGTTTCTGAGGTGGAAGTTTTGGTGAGGGAGGCCCTACTCTCTCCTTTCCCAGATGTTTAGTTCATTTCATTCCGATCTCCTCTGCATTATTGTAGCCATTTGCTACAGCCTGTCAACTATGCCTCTGCCTATCCCTGTTCTCTCCTCTCCGCACAGGCTACACAAACGCCTCACACCGCGTGGCTGCTGCCTCTCTAACCTGGTGGTCCCTGCACGCACCCCACACCTGGAGTTCCAGGTCTCAGGCAGCCTCTGGAACTGCCGTTCTGCTGCCAACAAGGCTGACTTCATCCCAGCCTATGCTAACCTCCAGTCCCTCGACTTCCTGGCGCTGACGGAAACATGGATTACCACTGAAAACACTGCTACTCCTACTGCTCTCTCCTCGTCTGACCATGTGTTCTCGCATACCCCGAGAGCATCTGGTCAGAGGGGTGGTGGCACAGGAATCCTCATCTCTCCCAAGTGGACATTCTCAATTTTTCCCCTAACCCATCTGTCTATCTCCTCATTTGAATTCCATGCTGTCACAGTCACTAGCCCATTTAAGCTTAATATCCTTGTCATCTATCGCCCTCCAGGTTCCCTTGGAGAGTTCATCAATGAGCTTGACGCCTTGATAAGTTCCTTTCCTGAGGATGGCTCACCCCTCACAGTTTTGGGGGATTTCAACCTCCCTACGTCTACATTTGACTCATTTCTCTCTGCCTCCTTCTTTCCACTCCTCTCCTCTTTTGACCTCACCCTCTCACCGTCCCCCTACTCACAAGGCAGGCAATACGCTTGACCTCATCTTTACTAGATGCTGCTCTTCTACTAATCTCACTGCAACTCCCCTCCATGTCTCCGACCACTACTTTGTATCCTTTTCTCTCTCGCTCTCCTCCAACACTACTCACTCTGCCCCTACACAGATGGTAATGCGCCGCCGCAACCTTCGCTCTCTCTCTCCCACTACTCTCTCCTCCTCCATACTATCATCTCTTCCCTCTGCTCAATCCTTCTCCCTACAATCTCCTGATTCTGCCTCCTCAACCCTCCTCTCCTCCCTTTCTGCATCCTTTGACTCTCTGTGTCCCCTATCCTCCCGGCCGGCTCGGTCCTCCCCTCCAGCTCCGTGGCTTGATGACTCATTGCGAGCTCACAGAACAGAGCTCCGGGCAGCGGAGCGGAAATGGAAGAAAACTAAACTCCCTGCCGACCTGGCATCTTTTCACTCCCTCCTCTCTACATTTTCTTCATCTGTTTCTGCTGCTAAGGCCACTTTCTACAACTCTAAATTCCAAGCATCTGCCTCTAACCCTAGGAAGCTCTTTGCCACATTCTCCTCCCTGCTGAATCCCCCCCTCCTCTCTCTCTGTGGATGACTTCGTCAACCACTTTGAAAAAGAAGGTTGACGACATCCGATCCTCGTTTGTTAAGTCTAATGACACTGCTGGTCCTGCTCACACTGCCCTACCCTATGCTTTGACTTCTTTCTCCCCTCTCTCTCCAGATAAAATCCTGCGACTTGTGACTGCAGGCCGCCCAACAACCTGCCCGCTTGACCCCATCCCCTCCTCTCTTCTCCAGACCATCTCCGGTGACCTTCTCCCCTACCTCACCTCGCTGATCAACTCATCCTTGACCGCTGGCTATGTCCCTTCTGTCTTCAAGAGAGCGAGAGTTGCACCCCTTCTCAAAAAAACCAACACTCGATCCCACTGATGTCAACAACTACAGACCAGTATCCCTTCTTTCTTTTCTTTCCAAAACTATTGAGCGTGCCGTCTTTAGCCAACTCTCTTGCTATCTCTCTCAGAATGACCTTCTTGATCCAAACCAGTCAGGTTTCAGGACTGGTCATTCAACTGAGACTGCTCTTCTCTGTGTCACGGAGGCTCTCCGCACTGCTAAAGCTAACTCTCTCTCCTCTGCTCTTGTCCTTCTAGACCTGTCTGCTGCCTTTGATACTGTGAACCATCAGATCCTCCTCTCCACCCTCTCCGAGCTGGGCATCTCCGGCGCGGCTCACTCCTGGATTGCGTCCTACCTGACCGGTCGCTCCTACCAAGTGGCGTGGCGAGAAGCTGTCTCCGCACCACGTGCTCTCACCACTGGTGTCCCCCAGGGCTCAGTTCTAGGCCCTCTCCTATTCTCCCTATACACCAAGTCACTTGGCTCTGTCATATCCTCACATGGCCTCTCCTATCATTGCTACGCTGACGATACACAACTAATCTTCTCCTTTCCCCCTTCTGATAACCAGGTGGCGAATCGCATCTCTGCATGTCTGGCAGACATATCAGTATGGATGACGGATCACCACCTCAAGCTGAACCCTGGCAAGACGGAGCTGCTCTTCCTCCCGGGGAAGGGACTGCCCGTTCCATGATCTCGCCATCACGGTTGACAACTCCGTTGTGTCCTCCTCCCAGAGTGCGAAGAGCCTTGGTGTGACCCTGGACAACACCCTGTCGTTCTCCGCTAACATCAAGGCGTGACCCGATCCTGCAGGTTCATGCTCTACAACATTCGGAGAGTACGACCCTGCCTTACACAGGAAGCGGCACAGGTCCTAATCCAGGCACTTGTCATCTCCCGTCTGGATTACTGCAACTCGCTGTTGGCTGGGCTCCCTGCCTGTGCCATTAAACCCCCTACAACTCATCCAGAATGCCGCAGCCCGTCTGGTGTTCAACCTTCCCAAGTTCTCTCACGTCACCCCGCTCCTCCGCACACTCCACTGGCTTCCAGTTGAAGCTCGCATCTGTTACAAGACCATGGTGCTTGCCTATGGAGCTGTGAGGGGATCGGCACCTCTGTACCTTCAGGCTCTGATCAGTCCCTACACCCAAACGAGGGCATTGCGTTCATCCACCTCTGGCCTGCTGGCTCCCTTCCTCTCGTGAAGCATAGTTCCCGCTCAGCCCAGTCAAAACTGTTCGCTGCTCTGGCACCCCAATGGTGGAACAAGCTCCCTCACGACGCCAGGACAGCGGAGTCACTCAGCACCTTCCGGAGACATTTGAAACCCCACCTCTTTAAGGAATACCTGGGATAGAATAAAGTAATCCTTCTACCCACCCCCAAAAAAAAAAAAAAAGTGGTTATCCCACTGGCTATAGGGTGAATGCACCAATTTGTAAGTCGCTCTGGATAAGAGCGTCTGCTAAATGACGTAAATGTAAATGTAAATGTTGTGCGGGCTAGCGGTTTGCTGATGTCAATGT
The DNA here is from genome assembly GCF_020615455.1 of Coregonus clupeaformis. NCBI lineage: Eukaryota > Metazoa > Chordata > Actinopteri > Salmoniformes > Salmonidae > Coregonus > Coregonus clupeaformis. The sequence goes on from NC_059226.1 coordinate 42,140,985, forward strand.
TGTGAACAGAGTGCCCCATGGTGGCGGTGGGTATGGGCAGGCATAAGCTACAGACAACGAACACAATTGTATTTTATCGATGGCAATTTGAATGCACAGAGATACCGTGACGAGATCCTGAGGCCCATTGTCGTGCCATTCATCCGCCGTCATCACCTAATGTTTCAGCATGATAATGCACGGCCCCATGTCACAAGGATCTGTACACAATTCCTGGAAGCTGAAAATGTCCCAGTTCTTCCATGGCCTGCATACTCAACAGACATGTCACCCATTGAGTATATTTGGGATGCTCTGGATCGACGTGTACAACAGCATGTTCCCGACAATATCCAGCAAATTTGCACAGCCAAGAGGATTAGGACAACATTCCACAGGCCACAATCAACAACCTGATAAACTCAATGTGAACGAGATGTCGCGCTACATGAAGCAAATGGTGGTCACATCAGATAATGACTGGTTTCTAATCCACGCCCCCTACTTTTATTTAAAGGTATTGTTGACCAACATATGCATATCTGTATTCCCAGTCATGTGAAATCCATAGATTAGGGCCTAATTTATTTATTTAAATTGACTGATTTCCTTATCTGAACAATAACCATTCTTTGAAATTGTTGCATGTTGAGTTTATATTTTTGTTCAGTATACATTTACTATGTTACGCCTAGTCTATGAGACCAGGCTGTTTAATCTTATACCATCTATATGGTCTAATGGGAACACACCCTGTGTGATCACCTTTCTGCCGCCCCACTGGAGTTCAATCCCTGCTATCACCCATCTGCCTTCCCACTGGAGTTCAATCCCTGCTATCACCTGTCTGCCTCCCTACTGGAGACTGGGGTTCAATCCCTACATCCACCTCCTGTCTGCCCTCTTCATCTGTATCCTCATCTACTTCTGTAGTCTAAATCATGGTGGTTACACAAGACTCCGCAGCCAAGGTCACAGCAGTCTAGTGTGACTCCCCAGCCAAGGTCACAGCAGTCTAGTGACTCCCCAGCCAAGGTCACAGCAGTCTAGTGTGACTCCCCAGCCAAGGTCACAGCAGTCCAGTGTGACTCCCCAGCCAAGGTCACAGCAGTCCAGTGTGACTCCCCAGCCAAGGTCACATCAGTCTAGTGTGACTCCCCAGCCAAGGTCACATCAGTCTAGTGTGACTCCCCAGCCAAGGTCACATCAGTCTAGTGTGACTACCCAGGCAAGGTCACAGCAGTCCAGTGTGACTCCCCAGCCAAGGTCACATCAGTCTAGTGTGACTCCCCAGCCAAGGTCACATCAGTCTAGTGTGACTACCCAGGCAAGGTCACAGCAGTCCAGTGTGACTCCCCAGCCAAGGTCACAGCAGTCCAGTGTGACTCCCCAGCCAAGGTCACATCAGTCTAGTGTGACTCCCCAACCAAGGTCACATCAGTCTAGTGTGACTCCCCAGCCAAGGTCACATCAGTCTAGTGTGACTACCCAGGCAAGGTCACAACAGTCCAGTGTGACTCCCCAGCCAAGGTCAAATAGACAGATCTATCCTGGAACCAATTACTAACCATAGAGATCTGTAACACACTCACAACCTCTACTACAGCAAACATAGTAAAACACACACACAACTGACTGACTGAACACTGGGGCTAAAACCACCAGAGAGTGAAAGACACCAGACAATGTTGACTGTTTTGGGAATAATTTATTCTTAACGCAAGATTCTCATGTCAGGCAAAGGCATCTACATAACAAACATTCAACTTTTTTTTCTTTTTTCTCCATGTTCTCTCCTTCAAGGAACGAGAGTATTAAAAATAATATAGCAATCAAATCATATTCATCCAGGATCAAGAAATGAACAGGAAAAAACGTTGCAAGCATCAAACAATATTACATGAAATCAAACATAAAATCTTCATTGCCATGGTCATTAAAAATGCATTCAATTTGTTGTCATAGGATTCATCCTAAGGCAAACAGGCAACCACAGCAGCTGTTGTGCAAACATAACGGAGAGGACGGTTCAAGCTTCAGCATCGTACAGTGGGGGGCAGGGGGTTGGCAAGGGGGTGGGGGACACTGTGGCTTACTGGCATCCAGTGGTCTAGGTAGCCATGACGGATATGGTGTAGAGAGTAATTTGTTAGGGTGTTATAGGGTTTAGGGTATAAGGGGTGGTATGACTAGAGGTTTGTTTGGGAGGAGGGAGGGAGACAGAAGAACAGGTTAAAGTGCCCAGGAGAGAGAGAGAGAGAGAGAGAGAGAGAGAGAGAGAGAGAGAGAGAGAGAGAGAGAGAGAGAGAGAGAGAGAGAGAGAGAGAGAGAGAGAGAGAGAGAGAGAGAGAGAGAGAGAGAGAGAGAGAGAGAGAGAGAGAGAGAGAGAGAGAGAGAGAGAGAGAGAGAGAGAGAGAGAGAGAGAGAGAGAGAGAGCGTTCATGCATGTGTGTCATCTACAGTAGAACGCCTGTGATCTGAGTGCATATTGTTTGTGTTCCACAATAAGCAATATCTACAGTACAGCGCCTGAGATTTACGGAACATATAGTAGCTAAACTGCTACAGAGCAGAGCACAGCCCTGGGAGGGGCTAGGTCAGGTGTAGGAGCACAAGGAGATAGATACATAGAGGTTATCATATAATGCTACCATGGTTCAGGAGGTACAGGGGTTCGTGCTGGACGTTTGGGACGGACAGCGGGAGTGCAAGGGTTAAGGCTGATAGTTCGGGGGAGAGAGAAGGATTAAGAACAAACAGGAGTCTTGGGGTAAGGCCAGATGGATGTATAGTGTGATAAGTGGGTCAGGGTTAGGGGTTAAGCCTCAGGGGTTAGAGGTTAGGTTAAGATAAGATGAGGGGGACGTTTATTTTTTAAAACTTGATTATTTTCCCCTAACCCTACCAACCCTCCCCTTATTGGAGTAAACTAATGGACAACAATACTTAGGCTTATACTTCCAGCTTATACATATTATAGAAATTTTATGGGCAGTATATTTTATATTAGTTATCTTTTGTTTGATTTTAGTCCCAGCCTTCAGCTACCCTCAACCCCTCCCATCTATCTCTGAAGACCATCCAGTTTTGATTTCTAGCTGCCATATATTTTCCACTGTGCTGTGATGTTTCAGAAAAGCTCTGAACCGTTCTATTCTTATAGTTTCTACAGATTGTAAATTAAAATAAACATATTTTGCTAAGAGTATTATTATATTAGTGATCTTACTGAAATTGCAACCAGCTTTCTATGGCTTGTTTTAAAAATAGCGATATTTTTGAGATTATTTCATTTTCAAATAACCGAAAGTGAGAGGTTGTAATCTGAATGAAGGGAAAAAGGCCATTCTAGAACACGGGGTGAGCCATTCTTACTAATCTGCTAGAGAACCAGTTTGGATTTAAGTATAGTTTTTGTATGACTGAAGCCTTTAGTGAGAGGTCTAATGCTTTAATATTTAATCATTTCTGCCCTCCGAATTCATATTCATTATTTTAATAGGCCCTTTAATTTTGTCCAGTTTGCCGTTCCAAATAAAGTGGAATATTTTTTGCTCATATAATTTTAAAAACAAGTCGTTAGGTGTATGCAGGGCCATAAGTAAATAGGTAAACTGGGATATGACAAAATAATTAATCGGGGTGATTTTTCCACAAATAAAATCTTACCTAATTTGGCTAACTTTCTATAAAATGTATTGGAGTGAGATCATTTATTTCTTTTGGGATATGAATACCGAGTATGTCCACATCACCGTCAGACCATTTTATTGGTAAACTACATGGTAATGTAAAAGTTGTCTTTTTTTGCAACCCAATATGTAATATGGAGCACTTATCATAATTCGGTTTTAATCCAGGAGGCTGTGCAGGGATCCAAATTGCATATTTAAAAGAAAACATGAATTGTCAGCATACAATGACACCTTTGTTTTTAAGCCCTGGATATCTATCCCCTAAATATTATTGTTGGATCTGATTTTAATAGCTAACATTTCGAAGGCCATAATAAATAGATATGCCGATAGTGGGCAACCTTGTTTTACTCCTCTTGACAATTTAAAACTTTCTTTACTATTTTACACCTGGGGTTACTATACATAACTTTAAGCCATTGTATAAGATATTCTCAAAAATTAAAATAGTCCAGGCATTTATATATAAATTCCAGTTGTACTTTATCAAAGGCCTTTTCAAAGTCAGCTATGAATATCAGGCCTGGTTTCCCAGATTTTTCAGTGTTCTATTGTTTCCAGTACTTGTCTTATATTATAGATGAGAGGGACTTTGCGTTAAGGGTTAGGGGGTAAAGGGTAAGGGTCAGAGCAGGTAAGGGAAATGTCAGGGGTCAGAGGTTATGTGAGCATGTCCCACAAGCAGCAGCAGCAGAGAGCCGTCCAACAGGCAGTCAGACAAGTGTCTCCGGAATCATCTCTCCTCCTCTCCTCCACCACGTACACTAAAGGGAGAGAGAGAGAGAGAGAGAGAGAGGTAGACATTATTTTAAAGTTAAACCTTTAAAACTGGCAGTAAAACATATGTTTTATTGTCACATACACCAGATAGGTGCAGTGATGTGTCTTTTTACAGGGTCAGTCATAGTAGTACGGCTCCCCTGGAGCAAATTAGGGTTAATAGCCCTGCTCAAGGGCACATCAACAGATTTTTCACCTTGCACCTTGGGTACTCGAACCAGCGACCTTTCGGTTACTGGCCAAACGCTCTAACCGCTAGGCTACCTGCCGCCTTTCAAATACACACACTTAGCCCTAACAACCTACTCATCTTGTTATCTTTGGTATATTTGCTGTTAATCATTAATGTGCACACACACACACACCTTACGAAGGCTGCCATCTGGAGTGAGTCAGGTCAGGTGTGTGTTACCTGAGTGGCAAGGTACTACCCCAGTAGAAAGGGACTGCTCTCTAGCAACAGTTGCCAGGCAGTAAGTTATGATGCATTCGCAACCAAGTGAGAAGGTGGTATTTACCAAATACAACTGGAAATAATCCACTTGAATGGCCCCCCCAACTGGTAATTACTAATGGAAAACTCATTAATCGTCCTGAGCTCCCCCATGCTGACCTCTAACGTCACCTACTACCTTGATAACAGCATTTTTGGCAGTTTAATGGAACAAAACATTTATAAAAAGCAATCTATTAATATGATTTTTGAACACTATCATTTGTTTACAAGCATGATACTGTAGCTATACTTTTTTTAGTTTATGGTTTAGGCAGCTTGTTGGCCATTAGCCAATCAGCGTTTCTCATCGAGTTCAAAGCGTGTGAATGCATCCAACTGGTATTTATGACTTCACAACTGGTAAATTCCCACCTACCACTTGGTTGTGAATGCAGCATTAAAGTCCCATTGCCTGGTTTCTTAAAGGGCAGCCCACTATTCACTTTTGAGAAGGTTTTATCCAGGTAAACAAACAGGAAATGACTTAAGTCTGGAAGTTCACTCCTTTAAACAATTACCCTTTAAATCATGGTATGACAAGAACAAAAGCGTTGACTCAAGCAGAAACTGATCTGGCTATCATGTGGTTAGCTACAATATAAATACCTTCACCTTTAAGAACACACACTGGGATGCTGATATAAAAGGACAATATAAATAGCCTTGTTAATCATTACATTGGACGCTGATAGTGTTCTATCAAAATGACACATCAACAAATTACTTTGATGTAGGGAAATTGACCAATCCGAATAGCAGAGGTCAACCAAGCTTACTCAATGAAAGATGATTGTTACAATTAGTGTTGAAATGGGAGGGAATATTACTGGAAACTTTCTAAGTTTATCAGTAAACGACCAGAATTTTGATATCTTTCAAGGATTTTATGTAATCTATCACAAGACATCTAGTGGCCCTTCTAGGTACTTCAGATTATTACAGGTGTCTGTCATTATCTCTGGCCCTCTGTGTAAGGTATCTGTTTTTTTATTTGTAATATATTTGCAAAACGTTCAAAAAATCTGTTTTTGCTTTGTCATTATGGGGTATTGTGCGTAGATTGATGAGGGATTCTTAAAAAAAAAAATCAATTTTAGAATAAGGCTGTAACGTAACAAAATGTGGAAAAAGTCAAGGGGTCTGAATACTTTCCGAATGCACTGTATGTACAGTTGAAGTCGGAAGCTTACATACACTTAGGTTGGAGTCATTAAAACTCGTTTTTCAACCACTGCACAAATTTCATGTTAACAAACTATAGTTTTGGCAAGTCAGTTAGGACATCTACTTTGTGCATGACACAAGTAATTTTTCCAACAATTGTTTACAGACAGATTATTTCACTTATAATTCACTGTATCACAATTCCAGTGGGTCAGAAGTTACACTAAATTGACTGTGCCTTTAAACAGCTTGGAAAATTCCAGAAAATTATGTAATTGCTTTAGAAGCTTCTGATAGGCTAATTGACATAATATGAGTCAATTGGAGGTGTACCTGTGGATGCATTTCAAGGCCTACCTTCCAACTCAGTGCCTCTTTGCTTGACATCATGGGAAAATCTAAAGAAATCAGCCAAGTCCTCAGAAAATAAATTGTAGACCTCCACAAGTCTCCTTCTCTCTATCCAAGATGGCGTAGCAGTGCGGTCGCGGTTTTATTCATTGTCCTTGTGTAAATATCCAGTTTCTTGTTTTTTTGTCTATTTTGTATATATTTCTCAATTTTTACTTTTCATTCTTTCCTGCAACCCGCCTCACCCAACGTGGAAAGGATTCTATTATTTCTTTATAACTTTCATCAAGAACCTTAAGCTGAAACTAGTGTAGCTGCAACTGAATGGCTACTTGCTATTAGTCACCGTTAGCGTCTTCACCATTGTCCGTGGCCTACACTATCCACCAGCCAGCTCTAGCTCTAGCCTGGACAATTCGTCGGCCAGTCTGCACAGCGTGCTATCGACCCAGAGCTTATTGGACTTTCTGCCGGAATCACTGGACCCTAGCGCTGGATCATCGCAACCAGCTAGCTAGCTGCAACCTGTTGTTGGCTAATTACCATTGCCCTATAGCAAGCACCAGTTAGCCTTGAGCTAGCCTCAGGCCCATCTCCCGGCTATCTACCTCTCTGTCAACCAGACGGGACCTCCTAGTGTTGACACTGAGCCCCGCCGATCAAACACGACTGGTTTGCCGACGAAATCGTCTGATGTGGTTTCAACAGGCTTCCCGTTGCGACGACCACAAAGATCCATCTGCCAGCCCCGGCCCGCTAGCACACACAAACTACAACTGTGCTCCCTGCTAGCTGTGCTGAAGCACCAATTTGAACTGCTCTCGGACTCACATATTGCTGTTCACTGGACCTTATGATCACTCAGCTGCACAGCTGATGCCTGCTGGACTGTTCCTTTACACGGTACCCTGTCCTGTTTATTCTGTTTAGCCTCAGCCCAAACGTTATCGCTATTACCAGTTGTTGTCTTAGCTCTCTCTAATAACACCTGTGATTGCTTTATGCCTCTCTCCCATGTCAATTATGCCTTGCCTATTGCTGTTTGGGTTAGTTCTTATTATACAATTTCACTGTAGAACCCCTAGTCCCTCTCAAACTGCCTCAAATAGTTCCTTTGTTCCACCCCCCATACACGCCGAGACCGGCTCAATCGGTGCCTCCAGTGATGCCATCTCTTTCATTGTTACCCAACGCTTAGGGTTACCTGAACTGTACTCATATCCTTCCATATCCTTTTCTGTACATAATGCCCTGAATCTTTTCTACAACGCCCGGAGAACTGCCCCCTTTATTCTATGTACCCAACGCACTAGAAGACCAGTTCTTAAAGCCTTTAGTCGTATCCTTATTCTAGTCCTCCTCTGTTCCTCTGGTGATGTAGAGGCTAACCCAGGCCCTGCAGCCCCCAGTATCACTCCTACTCCCCAGGAGCTATCATTTGTTGACTTCTGTAACTGTAAAAGTCTTGGTTTTCTGCACGTAAATATCAGAAGCCTCCTTCCTAAGTTTGAGTTATTCACTGCGTTAGCACACTCCGCCAACCCTGATGTTCTAGCAGTGTCTGAATCCTGGCTTAGGAAGGCCACCAAAAATTCTGAAATTTCCATCCCCAACTATAACATTTTCTGTCTAGATAGAACTGCCAAAGGGGGTGGAGTTGCAATCTACTGTAGAGATAGCCTGCAGAGCTCTATCATACTATCCAGGTCTGTGCCCAAACAGTTTGAGCTTCTACTTCTAAAAATCCACCTTTCCAGAAATAAATCTCTCACTGTTGCCGCTTGCTACAGACCCCCCTCAGCCCCCAGCTGTGCCCTGGACACCATATGTGAATTGATTGCCCCCATCTATCCTCAGAGTTCGTACTGCTTGGTGACCTAAATTGGGATATGCTTAACACCCCGGCCATCCTACAATCTAAACTAGATGCCCTCAATCTCACACAAATTATCAACGAACCTACCAGGTACAACCCTAAATCTGTAAACATGGGTACCCTCATAGATATCATCCTGACTAACTTACCCTCTAAATACACCTCCGCTGTCTTCAACCAGGATCTCAGCGATCACTGCCTTATTGCCTGCGTCCGTAACGGGTCCGCGGTCAAACGACCACCCCTCATCACTGTCAAACGCTCCCAAAAACACTTCAGCGAGCAGGCCTTCCTAATTGACCTGGCCCAGGTATCCTGGATGGATATAGATCTCATTTCGTCAGTAGAGGATGCCTGGTTGTTCTTTAAAAGTGCTTTCCTCTCAATCTTAAATAAACATGCCCCATTCAAAAAATACAGAACTAAGAACAGATATAGCCCCTGGTTCTCCTCAGACTTGACTGCCCTTGACCAGCACAAAAACATCCTGTGGCGTACTGCATTAGCATCAAATAGCCCCCGCGATATGCAACTTTTCAGGGAAGTTAGGAACCAATATACACAAGCAATTTTGCATCCTGTAGCACTAACTCCAAAAAGTTTTGGGACACTGTAAAGTCCATGGAAAATAAGAGCACTTCCTCCCAGCTGCCCACTGCACTGAGGCTAGGAAACACTATCACCACCGATAAATCTACAATAATCGAGAATTTCAACAAGCATTTTGCTACGGCTGGCCATGCTTTCCACCTGGCTACCACTACCCCCGGCCACCAGCTCTGCACCCTCCGCTGCAACTTGCCCATGCCCCCCGCTTCTCCTTCACACAAATCCAGACAGCTGATGTTCTGAAAGAGCTGCAAAATCTGGACCCCTACAAATCATCTGGGCTAGACAATCTGGACCCTTTCTAAAACTAGCCGCCGAAATTGTCGCAACCCCTATTACTAGCCTGTTCAACCTCTCTTTCGTAACGTCTGAGATCCCCAGAGATTGGAAAGCTGCCGCGGTCATCCCCCTCTTCAAAGGGGGTGACACTCTAGATCCAAACTGTTACAGACCCATATCCATCCTGCCCTGCCTTTCAAACGTTTTTGAAAGCCAAGTTAACAAACAGATCACCGACCATTTCGAATCCCACCGTACCTTCTCCGCTATGCAATCCGGTTTCCGAGCTGGTCATGGGTGCACTTCAGCCACGCTCAAGGTCCTAAACGATATTATAACCGCGATCGATAAGACAGTACTGTGCAGCCGTTTTCATTGACCTGGCCAAGGCTTTCAACTCTGTCAACCACCGCATTCTTATTGGCAGACTAAATAGCCTTGGTTTCTCAAATGACTGCCTCGCCTGGTTCACCAACTACTTCTCAGATAGAGTTCAATGTGTCAAATCGGAGGGCCTGTTGTCTGGACCTATGGCAGTCTCTATGGGGGTGCCACAGGGTTCAATTCTTGGGCCGACTCTTTTCTCAGTGTATATCAATGACGTCGCTCTTCTTGCTGGTGACTCTCAGATCCACCTCTACGCAGACGACACCATTTTGTATACATCTGGCCCTTCATTGGACACTGTTAACAAACCTCCAAACGAGTTTCAATGCCATACAACACTCCTTCAGTAGCCTCCAACTGCTCTTAAACACTAGTAAAACTAAATGCATGCTCTTCAACCGAACGCTGCTTGCACCCGCCCACCCGACTAGAATTACTACTCTCGACGGGTCTGACCTAGAGTATGTGGACAACTACAAATATCTAGGTGTCTGGTTAGACTGTAAACTCTCCTTCCAGACTCACATTAAGAATCTCCAATCCAAAGTTAAATCTAGAATCGGTTTCCTATTTCGCAACAAAGCCTCCTTCACTCATGCTGCCAAACATGCCCTCGTAAAACTGACTATCCTACCGATCCTTGACTTCGGCGATGTCATTTACAAAATAGCCTCCAACACTCTACTCAGCAAATTGGATGTAGTCTATCACAGTGCCATCCGTTTTGTCTCCAAAGCCCCATATACTACCCACCACTGTGACCTGTACGCTCTTGTTGGCTGGTCCTCACTACATATTCGTCGCCAAACCCACTGGCTCCAGGCCATTTATAAATCACTGCTAGGCAAATCCCCGCCTTATCTTAGCTCATTGGTCACCATAGCAACACCCACCCGTAGTATGCGCTCCAGCAGGTATATCTCACTGGTCATCCCCAAAGCCAACACCTCCTTTGGCCGCCATTCCTTCCAGTTCTCTGCTGCCAATGACTGGAACAAATTGCAAAAATCTCTGAAGCTGGAGACACTTATCTCCCTCACTAACTTTAAGCATCAGTTGTCAGAGCACCTTACCGATCACTGCACCTGTACACAGCCCATCTGAAATTAGCCCGCCCAACTACCTCATCCCTATATTGTTATTTATTTTGCTCATTTGTACCCCAGTATCTCTATTTGCACATCATCTCTTGCACATCTATCATTCCAGTGTTAATACTAATTGTAATTATTTTGCACTATAGCCTATTTATTGGCTTACCTCCATAACTTGCTACATTTGCACACACTGTATATATATTTATTTCTGTTGTATTTTTGACTTTGTTTTGTTTTACCCCATATGTAACTCTGTGTTGTTGTTTTTATCGCACTGCTTTGTTTTATCTTGGCCAGGTCGCAGTTGTAAATGAGAACTTGTTCTCAACTGGTTTACCTGGTGAAATAAAAATAAATAAATAAATAAATAAAAGTCTGGTTCATCCTTGGGAGCAATTTCCAAACTCCTGAAGGTACACGTTAATCTGTACAAACAATAGTACGCAAGTATAAACACCATGGGACAACGCAGCCTTCATACCGCTCAGGAAAGAGACGCGTTCTGTCTCCTAGAGATGAACGTACTTTGGTGCGAAAAGTGCAAATCAATCCCAGAACAACAGCAAAGGACCTTGTGAAGATGCTGGAGGAAACAGGTACAAAAGTATCTATATCCACAGTAAAACAAGTCCTATATATCGACATAACCTGAAAGGCCGCTCAGCAAGGAAGAAGCCACTGCACCAAAACCACCATAAAAAAGCCATACTACGGTTTGCAACTGCACATGGGGACAAAGACCGTACTTTTTGGAGAAATGTCCTCTGGTCTGATGAAACAAAAATAGAACTGTTTGGCCATAATGACCATCGTTATGTTTGGAGGAAAAAGCGGGTACTTGCAAGCCGAAGAACACCACTGCTTCTGTGGGGGTGCTTTGCTGCAGGAGGGACTGTTATGTGGATATATTCAAGCAACATCTCAAGACATCAGTCAGGAAGTTAAAGCTTGGCCGCAAATGAGTCTTCCGAATGGACAATGACCCCAAGCATACTTCCAAAGTTGTGGCAAAATGGCTTAAGGACAACAAAGTAAAGTGATCATCACAAAGCCCTGCCCTCAATCCTATAGAAAGTTTGTGGGCAGAACTGAAAAAGCGTGTGTGAGCAAGGAGGCCTACAAACCTGACTCAGTTACACCAGCTCTGTCATGAGGAATGGGCCAAAATTCACCCAACTTATTGTGGGAAGCTTGTGGAAGGCTACCAGAAACGTTTGACCCAAGTTAAACAATTTAAAGGCAATGCTACCAAATACTAATTGAGTGTATGTAAACTTCTGACCCCCTGGGAATGTGATGAAAGAAATAAAAGCTGAAGCAAATCATTCTTTCTACTATTATTCTGACATTTCACATTCTTAAAATAAAGTGGTGATCCTAACTGACCTAAGAAAGGGAATTTTTACTAGGATTAAATGTCAGGAATTGTGAAAAATTGAGTTTAAATGTATTTGGCTAAGGTGTATGTAAACTTCCGACTTCAACTGTATGTATGTATGTATGTATGTATGTATGTATGTATGTATGTATGTATGTATGTATGTATGTATGTATGTATGTATGTATGTATGTATGTATGTACAGTGAGGGAAAAAAGTATTTGATCCCCTGCTGATTTTGTACGTTTGCCCACTGACAAAGACATGATCAGTCTATACATTTAATGGTAGGTTTATTTGAACAGTGAGAGACAGAATAACAACAACAAAAATCCAGAAAAACACATGTCAAAAATGTTATAAATTGATTTGCATTTTAATGAGGGAAATACGTATTTGACCCCTCTGCAAATCATGACATGGCAAAACCGTTGTTGGTAATCACAGAGGTCGGACGTTTCTTGTAGTTGGCCACCAGGTTTGCACACATCTCAGCAGGGATTTTGTTCCACGCCTCTTTGCAGATCTTCTCCAAGTCATTAAGGTTTTGAGGCTGACTTTTGGCAACTCGAACCTTCAGCTCCCTCCACAGATTTTCTATGGGATTAAGGTCTAGACTGGCTAGGCCACTCCAGGACCTTAATGTGCTTCTTCTTGAGCCACTCCTTTGTTGCCTTGGCCGTGTGTTTTGGGTCATTGTCATGCTGGAATACCCATCCACGACCCATTTTCAATGCCCTGGCTGAGGGAAGGAGGTTCTCACCCAAGATTTGACGGTACATGACCCCGTCCATTGTCCCTTTGATGCGGTGAAGTTGTCCTGTCCCCTTAGCAGAAAAACAGCCCCAAAGCATAATGTTTCCACCTCCATGTTTGACGGTGAGGATGGTGTTCTTGGGGTCATAGGCAGCATTCCTCGTCCTCCAAACACGGCGAGTTGAGTTGATGCCAAAGAGCTTGATTTTGGTCTCGTCTGACCACAACACTTTCACCCAGTTCTCCTCTGAATCGTTCAGATGTTCATTGGCAAACTTCAGACAGGCCTGTATATGTGCTTTCTTGAGCAGGGGGACCTTGCGGGCGCTGCAGGATTTCAGTCCTTCACGGCGTAGTGTGTTACCAATTGTTTTCTTGGTGTCTATGGTCCCAGGTGCCTTGAGATCATTGACAAGATCCTCCCGTGTAGTTCTGGGCTGATTCCTCACCGTTCTCATGATCATTGCAACTCCATGAGGTGAGATCTTGCATGGAGCCCCAGGCCGAGGGAGATTGACAGTTCTTTTGTGTTTCTTCCATTTGCAAATAATCGCACCAACTATTGTCACCTTCTCACCAAGCTGCTTGGCGATGGTTTTGTAGCCCATTCCAGCCTTGTGTAGGTCTACAATCTTGTCCCTGACATCCTTGGAGAGCTTTTTGGTCTTGGCCATGGTGGAGAGTTTGGAATATGATTGACTGATTGCTTCTGTGGACAGGTGTCTTTTATACAGGTAACAAGCTGAGATTAGGAGCACTCCCTTTAAGAGTGTGCTCCTAAACTCAGCTCGTTACCTGTATAAAAGACACCTGGGAGCCAGAAATCTTTCTGATTGAGAGTGGGTCAAATACTTATTTCCCTCATTAAAATGCAAATCAATTTATAAAATTTTTGTTGAAATAAACGTACAATTAAAATTATACACTGATCATTTCTTTGTCAGTGGGCAAACGTACAAAATCAGCAGGGGATCAAATACTTTTTTCCCCTCACTGTATGTATGTATGTATGTATGTTTGTATATACACAGTGCATTCAGAAAGTATTCAGACCTTTTTCAGGCTTTTTCCACATTTTGTTACGTTACAGCCTTATTCTAAAACTAATTAATTTTTTCCTCATCAATCTACACACAATACCCCATAATGACAGTGCATGTCAGAGCAAAAACCAAACCATGAGGTTGAAGGAATTGTCCGTAGAGCTCGGAGACAGGATTGTGTTGAGGCACAGATCTGGGGAAGGGTACAAAAAAAGTTCTGCAGCATTGAAGGTCTCCAAGAACACAGTGGCCTCCATCATTCTTAAATGGATGAAGTGTGGAACCACACAGACTCTTCCTAGAGCTGGCCGCCCAGCCAAACTGAGCAATCGGGGAGAAGGGCCTTGGTCAGGGAGGTGACCAAGAACCCGATAGTCAATCAAATTTTTTTTTTTGTGGGTATTTTACCCACTTTTTCCTCCCCAATTTTGTGGTATCCAATTGGTAGTAGTTACAGTCCCTGTCCCATCCCTGCAACCCCCGTACGGACACGGGAGAGGCGAAGGTCGAGAGTCGTGCGTCCTCCGAAACACAACCCAACCGAGCCGCACTGCTTCTTGACACAGTGCCCGTTTAACCTGGAAGCCAGCCACACCAATGTGTCAGAGGAAACACCGTATACCTGGCAACCGAGTCAGCGTGCACTGCGCCCGGCCCGCCACAGGGGTCGCTATAGCGCGATTGAACAAGGACATCCCTGCCGGCCAAACCCTCCCCATACCCTGGACGATGCTGGGCCAATTGTTCGCCGCCCCATGGGTCTCCTGGTCGTGGCCGGCTACGACAGCCGATAGTCAATCTGACAGACCACCAGTTCGTCTGTGGAGATGGGAGAACCTTCCAGAAGGACAACCATCTCTGCAGCACTCCACCAATCAGGCCTTTATGGTAGAGTGGCCAGACGGAAGCCACTTCTCAGTAAAAGGCACATAACAGCCCGCTTGCAGTTTGCCAAAAGGCACCTAAAGACTCGCAGACCATGGGAAACAAGATTCTCTGGTCTAATGATACCAAGATTGAACTCTTTGGCCTGAACGCCAAGCGTCACGTCTGGAGGAAACCTGCCACCATCCCTACGGTGAAGCATGGTGGTGGCAGCATCATGCTTTGGGGATATTTTTCTGCGGAAGGTACTGGGAGACTAGTCAGGATCGAGGGAAAGATGAACGGAGCATGGTACAGAGAGATCCTTGATGAAAACCTGCTCCAGCGCGCTCAGACTGGGGTGAAGGTTCACCTTCCAACAGGACAACGACCCTAAGCACACAACCAAGACAACGCAGTAGTGGCTTCGGGACAAGTCTCTGAATGTCCTTGAGTGGCCCAGCCAGAGCCCGAACTTGAACCCGATCGAACACCTCTAGAGAGACGTGAAAATAGCTGTGCAGCGACACTCCCCATCCAGCATGACAGAGCTTGAGAGGATCTGCAGAGAAGAATGGGAGAAGCTCCCCAAATACAGGTGTGCCGAGCTTGTAGCATCATACCCAAGAAGACTTGAGGCTGTAATCGCTGCCAAAGGTGCTTCAACAAAGTACTGAGTAAAGGGTCTGAATACTTATGTAAATGTGATATTCCATTTTTATTTTTTATTAGCACAATTTTCTAAAAACCTGTTTTTGCTTTGTCATTATAGGGTATTGTGTGTAGATCTATTATTTTTTTTCACACTTATTTTACTATGTCAATATGTATTTGTCAAACTGGTGTTAGTTGTGAAAAAAGTCAATAGTTGGATGAGTTGCATTGTTAATAGAAAATAATGCCATTGTTGAATATATGCTTTTTTCATTAATTTGGCTATTTTCTCTTGAACCATATGGTCTGTCTAGTAGAAACTCATGGACAATATGGACACAGATATAAAACATATATAAAACGTATACTATATATTAATAGATTTCTTTAAAGTTATTCAAGTATAAATTACCAAAGTTATGATAGATTCTGTTCATTACCTAAATTACTGAAGATTCCGGTAACATTGGTAAATTACCAGTAGCTTTGCAGTTAGAACTGTCTGACCCACTGGTTCCCAGACGTTTCACAATTTAAATGATTCACCTAGTCAAGGGCCTGAACTAGCTCCCCTGATTCAACTAGTCAAGGGCCTGAACTAGCTCCCCTGATTCACCTAGTCAAGGGCCTGAACTAGCTCCCCTGATTCACCTAGTCAAGGGCCTGAACTAGCTCCCCTGATTCACCTAGTCAAGGGCCTGAACTAGCTCCCCTGATTCACCTAGTCAAGGGCCTGAACTAGCTCCCCTGATTCACCTAGTCAAGGGCCTGAACTAGCTCCCCTGATTCACCTAGTCAAGGGCTTGTTGATTAGTTGACAAGTTGAATCAGGTGTGCTACCTCTGAAATAGATCAAATACCTGGAATGGCTAGGGGATCCCTGAGGAGACATTGTTTCCAAAGCACATCCAGTGTCGTTGCATACCATCATCTAGATATCACTGCTAGGCAAATCCCTGCCTTATCTTAGCTCATTGGTCACCATAGTAACACCCACCAATAGTATGCGCTCCAGCAGGTATATCTCACTGGTCATCCCCAAAGCAAACACCTCCTTTGGCCGCCATTCCTTCCAGTTCTCTGTTGCCAATGACTGGAACAAACTGCAAAAATCTCTGAAGCTGGAGACTCTTATCTCCCTCACTAACTTTAAGCATCAGTTGTCAGAGCAGCTTACCGATCACTGCACCTGTACACAGCCCATCTGTAATTAGCCTACCCAACTACCTCATCCCCATATTGTTATTTATTTTGCTCATTTGCACCCCAGTATCTCTATTTGCACATCTATCACTTCAGTGTTAATACTAAATTGTAATTATTTTGCACTATGGCCTATTTATTGCCTTACCTACATAACTTTCTACATTTGCACACACTGTATATAGATTTTCTATTGTGTTATTGACTGTACGTTTTGTTTGTTCCATATGTAACTCTGTGTTGTTGTTGTTGTTTTTAAATCGCACTGCTTTGCTTTATCTTGGCCAGGTCGCAGTTGTAAATGAGAACTTGTTCTCAACTGGCTTACCTGGTTAAATAAAGGTGAAATTAAAATTAATAAAAATACAGAGTAGTCAAGGTAGGGCTGACCCCATTTTGTCGACTGGTCGATTATTTGGTCGATAGAGATTTCTTTAGTCGAGCAGTCGCAATTATTTTTATTTTTTTATGGTGTACAAGACCTGTCAAAGTGGACTAATCCATTGCGGAGCCACGAGGATGGCACAGTCCATCAATAAGACCTGTGATACTGAATATATGTAATATTATGTAAAAATAATGGTGCAACATGAATAAATGTAATATTATTTTATAACAAATGCGCTTTCTCCTGCGTTGGATACAGTCGCTGTCCGCGGTTCTGAAACAATCTTCAGTGCGCCGTAGAATTGGCGCATTTACCCATGTTGCTATGTGCATAATAGTGAAGTTAACCAGCATATTGGGATTGAGAACAATGTGGCAGAGGCAGCAGCATCAGAGACGAGGAAACAGCCCTTGGCCTTAGCCTAATTGTCTAAGAAAATTGAGGAGCGAGGAAACCCCCATATAATTAGGTCTATAATCAATAGCCTAACTGTTAAATGTGCCTGGCTTTATAAATCATCCATATATACAGTACCATTCAAAAGTTTGGACACACCTACTCATTCAAGGGTTTTTCTTTATTTTTACTATTTTCTACAATGTAGAATAATAGTGAAGACATCAACACTATGAAATAACACATATGGAATCATGTAGTAACCAAAAAAGTGTTAAACAAATCAAAATATGTTTTATATTTTAGATTCTTCAAAGTAGCCACCCTTTGCCTTGATGACAGCTTTGCACACTCTTGGCATTCTCTCAACCAGCTTCACCTGGAATGCTTTTCCAACAGTCTTGAAGGAGTTCCCACATATGCTGAGCACTTTTTGGCTGCTTTTACTTCACTCTGCGGTCCAACTCATCCCAAACCATCTCAACTGGTTTGAGATCGGGTGATTGTGGAGGCCAGGTCATCTGATGCAGCACTCCATCACTCACCTTCTTGATCAAATAGCCCTTACACAGCCTGGAGGTGTGTTTTGGGTCATTGTCCTGTTGAAAAACAAATGATAGTCCCACTAAGCGCAAACCAGATGGGATGGCGTATCGCTGCAGAATGCTGTGGTAGCCATGCTGGTTAAGTGTGCTTTGAATTCTAAATAAATCACCAACAGTGACACCAGCAAAACACCCCCACACCTCCTCCTCCATGCTTCACGGTGGGAACCCCACATGTGGAGATCATCCGTTCACCTACTCTGCGTCTCACAAAGACACGGTGGTTGGAACCAAAAATCTCAAATTTGGACTCATCAGACCAAAGGATAGATTTCCACCGGTCTAATGTCCATTGCTCGTGTTTCTTGGCCCAAGCAAGTCTCTTCTTATTATTGGTGTCCTTTAGTAGTGGTTTCTTTGCAGCCATTCGACCTTGAAGGCCTGATTCACACAGTCCCCTCTGAACAGTTGATGTTGAGATGTGACTGTTACTTGAACTCTGAAGCATTTATTTGGGCTGCAATTTCTGAGGCTGGTAACTCTACTGAACTTATCCTCTGCAGCAGAGGTAACTCTGGGTCTTCCTTTCCTGTGGCGGTCCTCATGAGAGCCAGTTTCATCATAGCGCTTGATGGTTTTTGGGACTGCACTTGAAGAAACTTTCAAAGTTCTTGAAATGTTCCGAATTGACTGACCTTCATGTCTTAAAGTAATGATGGACTTTCGTTTCTCTTTGCTTATTTGAGCTGTTCTTGACATAACCCTATTTGGTAAAAGACCAAGTCATTATTATCTTCAGTATACCACCCTACCTTGTCACAACACAACTGATTGGCTCAAACGCATTAAGAAGGAAAGAAATTCCACAAATTAACTTTTAAGAAGGCACACCTGTTAATTGAAATGCATTCCAGGTGACTACCTCATGAAGCTGGTTGAGAGAATGCCAAGAGTGTGCAAAGCTGTCATCAAGGCAAAGGGTGGCTACTTTGAAGGATCTCAAATATAACATATATTTTGATTTGTTTAATACTTTTTTGGTTACCACATGATTCCATATGTGTTATTTCATAGTTTTGATGTCTTCACTATTATTCTACAATGTAGAAAATAGTAAAAATAAAGAAAAACCCTGGAATTAGTAGGTGTTTCCAAACTTTTGACTGGTACTGTATATTTCTACAAAAATAAGACCGATCTTGCTTCTGTTGCCTGATTGAGTGTTTGTGTAATAGCCTACTGATTCCGTGAGCACCAAGCCTCATGCAATGGCAAAATGTCGGATAAAGCAATTTCACAGATTCTGCTGTTTTTAATCTTTGCTCTGCTGTAATAAAGGCTTTACAATTGTTTTTTTGTTAGAACAGACTGGTATTACTTATAATTGATTTAGTGTTGTTTACACTGTTCCAAACAGGCATTATATTTTAATATAACAGCACCTGTCTCTCACACATAATATGCAGGCAGCTCTCGCTCCTATACCCTCCTTTATCTTGATCTCCTTCTTATTTGTATTAATACAATTATTATGATAATAAGTAAAGTCGTTATCATTAGTAGGCTTTGTATAGTAGCTTTGTATAACCACCATCGAGCTGTAGGCCTAAGAGTGTGTCCTGTTTAGTCTTAATAACGTAACTTTCTTAGGCCTATATTTCAATATATAGGCTACTTTATCAATCAATCATTAATTTGTTTATGCCATCACACAGCATTCGAGACATTTATGCTTTGAAATGCAATCAAGCATTTTACTTTTTAAATTAAATAACAAAGGGAGCTTTCAATAATTAGCCTAAACAATAAACCGTAATTCACAATGTAACTGTTTTTAGTCTGCTGTAATATATGCATTTTCTTTTTTTTTGTTAGAAAAGATTCTGGTATACTTATTTATTTAGTGTTGTTTACACTGTTCCAAGTGTTCAGAAAAAAATAATCATAATATTGTAATCTAACAGCAACTGTTTGCCACACATAATACTCACGCAACGCTTGCTCCTATACCCTCCTTTTTCTTGATCTCCAGTAGTTTCCACAACGAAGTCAAATGTCTTCCACAGATCTGACTTTCCCTTTCCCTCCTGAGCAACCAGTAAACATTCGCCCATTTCAAGTTTCTATTTCACATCCTCCGCACCCATTTTGCTGTCAACATTACTGTGTTCGGAGTTTGTTATAACCAATTTATTGATGTGATTATGATAGGCTATAGGTCAGGCCCTATTGGTCACATAAATGTAAAGTGAGCAAGGGTTGAGGGAATAGTGAATTTTCGGTCGACCAATATATATTAATTTTTTTCGGGGACAGCCCTTAAGTCAAGGCAAACAATATCCTCTCCTTTTCCCTCTTCACCTTCTCCCGCTTCTTTTCCTCCCCCCTCCTACTCCTCCACTCTCCTCTTCCTCTCCACTTCCTCCCCCCTCCTACTCCTCTTCCTCACCCCTCCTACTCCTCCACTCCCTCTCCACTCTCCTCTTCCTCACCCCTCCTACTCCTCCACTCTCCTCTTCCTCTCCACTCTACTCTACTCACCCTCCTACTCCTCTTCCTCTCCTCTCTCCCCTCCTCACCCTCTCCTCCTCTTATTGTCCCTCTTCTCATTCTCCTCTCCCCTCTCACCTGTGTTTTTGGGCGCCTCTCCATACATGGGTCCTGGGGGTGGTCCTCCCTGCCATCCAAACTGGGGCTGTCCTGGGTACCCCTCCTGGTATGGTCCAGGAGGTCCCCCGGGGCCAGCAGGGTAGCCTGGGTTTTGAGGAGGGAATCCTCCAGGTTGCTCCATGTTGACGGGGTAACCCTGGGGAGGGTATCCCTGCTGGGGGTATCCCTGCTGGGGGTATCCCTGCTGGGGGTATCCCTGCTGGGGGTATCCCTGCTGGGGGTAACCGGGGGCCGTGGGGCCTGGGCCCTGGTACGGAGGAGGCTGCTCAAAATTCATCTGCTAGACAACAGAGACACCTGTAGAAAGAGAAGGGGAGAGACGGATGGGGAGAGGAAGAGAGATGAGGGAGAGATGTTTATTCTAATGTGTATACACAATTGCTTTTGTATTGCTCCTATAATAAAGCCAATAAAGCTATTTTGAATGTAATTGAACTGAAATGAGAGAGAAAAAGAGAGATTGGAGGAGAGGGATAAACAAAAGCATTGTTGCAGTTTCACAGCCCTGCAGAGAGTCAACACAGGACCGGAGATAAGAGTAGACAAGTGTGTGTGAGAGAGAGTCCCTAAGAGTCCCTATAGCCAGTGGTTGTCATGGTCAGGAGTCCCTAGGAGTCCCTTTAGCCAGTGGTTGTCATGGTCAGGAGTCCCTATAGCCAGTGGTTGTCATGGTCAGGAGTCCCTTTAGCCAGTGGTTGTCATGGTCAGGAGTCCCTTTAGCCAGTGGTTGTCATGGTCAGGAGTCCCTAGGAGTCCCTTTAGCCAGTGGTTGTCATGGTCAGGAGTCCCTAGGAGTCCCTTTAGCCAGTGGTTGTCATGGTCAGGAGTCCCTTTAGCCAGTGGTTGTCATGGTCAGGAGTCCCTAGGAGTCCCTTTAGCCAGTGGTTGTCATGGTCAGGAGTCCCTAAGAGTCCCTTTAGCCAGTGGTTGTCATGGTCAGGAGTCCCTAGAGTCCCTTTAGCCAGTGGTTGTCATGGTCAGGAGTCCCTAAGAGTCCCTTTAGCCAGTGGTTGTCATGGACAGGAGTCCCTAAGAGTCCCTTTAGCCAGTGGTTGTCATGACCAGGAGTCCCTAGTTAAAGACATTCTGAGAGGAGGCCCTTGGTGATGTAACTGATGCCATGACAACACAAGCTTCTAGAACAAATGTTTTCCACCTAGAGAGCTATGAACTAGGTCAAGGGTGGACGATCAACCCTACTCCTGGACAGCTACAGGCGGTGCAGGCTTTTGTTACAGAAGGGCTGGAGCAAAAGCCTGCACATCCAGTAGCTCTCCAGGAGGAGAGGTTGAGTACATGGCCAGGTTCTTAGTTTCCAGTTTTAATGTCACATGCACAAGTACAGTGAAATGCCTTTCTTGCAAACTGAAAACCCAACAATGCAATAATCAATAACAAGGGCTCCCGAGTGGCGCAGCGGTCTAAGGCACTGCCTCTCAGTGCTTGAGGCGTCACTACAGACCCCCCTGGTTTGATTCCAGGCTGTATCACAACCGGCCGTGATTGGGAGTCCCATAGGGCGGCGCACAATTGGCCCAGCATCGTCCGGGTTTGGCCGGTGTAGGCCGTCATTGTAAATAAGAATGTGTTCTTAACTGACTTGCCGAATTAAATAAAGGTAAAAAATAAAAATAAATGTATTACTAAAAAAAAAAAAACACATAAGAATAAGAAATATTAAATACATAATAAAGTAAGTAAGTAAGCAACTATATACAGGAAATATTTTAAAAAATCAGTTCCAATACCATATTTACATGTGCAGGGATGCTGGAGTGATGGAGGTAGATATGTATAGGGGTAAGGTGACTAGGCAACAAGATACAGTATATGATAAACAAAGGAGCAGCAGTTTGCATGTGAGTCGGTGTGTGGGTGAGTAGTCAGTATGTAAATGTAAATGGATTTGCATATTATGTGTGAGTGAGAAAATGGAGTGAGTGTTTGTGTGTGTGTTGGAGTGACAGTGAGTGTGAGTGTATATGGCCCTGTGAGTGTGCATAGAGTGTGCAAATGTTTCAATAAAAGGTCAAAGATACAAGGTCAACTCGGTCCATGTAGCTATTTTGTTAACTATTAAAATCAGTCGTATTGCTTAGGGATAGAAGCTATTCAACAGCCTGTTGGTGTCAGACTTGATGCACCGGCACCTCTTGCCGTGTGGCAGAGAATATGGTCTATGGCTTGGGTGGTTGCGGTCTTTGATGATTTTCCGGGCCTTCTTTTCACACCGCCTGATATAGAGGTCCTGTGATATAGAGGTCCTGGATGGCAGGGAGCTCTGCCCCAGTGATGTACTGGGCTGTCTGCACAACCCTCTGTAGCACCATGCGATCGAGGGCGGTGCTATTGCCATACCAAGCAGTGATGCAGCCAGTCAATATGCTCTCAATGGTACAGCTGTAGAACCTTTTCAGGATTTGAGGGCCCATGCCAAACTTGTTCAACCTCCTGAGGGGGAAAAGGCGCTGTTGCGCCTTCATGACTGTGCGTGTTTGGACCATTTTAAGTCTTTAGTGATTTGGACACCGAGGAACTTGAAGCTGTCCACCTGCTCCACTGCCGCCCCGTCGATGTGGATGGGCGCGTGCTCGCCCCCCGTTTCCTGTAGTCCACGATCAGCTCCTTTGTCTTGCTGACGTTGAGGGAGAGGTTGTTGCTCCGGCACCACACTGTCAGGTCACTGACCTTCTCCCTGTAGGCTGACTCATCGTCGCCGGTGATCAGGCCTACCACCGTCGTGTCGTCAGAGAACTTGATAATGGCGTTGGAGTTGTGTGTGGCCACACAGTCGTAGGTGAACAGGGAGTACAGGAGGGGACTAAGCACACACCCCTGTGGGGCTCCTGTGTTAAGGGTCAGTGAGGTGGAGGTGATGTTGCCTACCCTCATCACCTGGGGTCGGCCCGTCAGGAAGTCCAGGATCCAGTTGCAGAGGGAGGTGTTCAGACCCAGAGTCCTAACCTTGGTGACGAGCATGGAGGGGATAATGGTGTTGAACGCTGGGCTGTAGTCAATGAACAGCATTCTCACATAGGTATTCCTCTTATCTAGGTGGGTGAGGGCAGTGTGGAGAGCAATTGAGATTGCGTCAACTATGGATCTGTTGGGGCGGTATTCAAATTGGAGTGGGTCTAGGGTGGCTGGGATGGTGGAGTTCATGTGTGCCATAACCAGCCTCTCAAAGCACTTCCTGATTACAGAAATGTAGTCATTGTGGCATGAAGCCTTAGACTTCTTAGGAACAGGGATGATTGTGGTCATCTTAAAACATATGGGGATTACAGACTGGGACAAGGAGAGGTTGAAAATTACTGAATATGCCTGCCAGCTGTTCTGCACATGCTCTGAGAACGAGCCCTGGAATACCGTCGGGGCCCGCGGCCTTGCGGGTGTTGACCTGATTAAAGACCCTTCTCACGTCTGCCTCGGAGAGAAAGATTACCCAGTCCTCTGGGTGAGTTACAGCCCTCACACCCGGCTCCATGTTGTTGTCAAAACGTGCATAAAATGCATTGAGTTGGTCTGGTAGAGAGGCATCGTTGGGTCTTCCTTTGTAATCCGTAATGGACTGTAGCCCCTGCCACATGTGGCGGGCGTCGGAGCCTGTGTAATATGATTTCACCTTATTCCTATAAGGCCCTTGAGCTCGTTTGATGACTCTGCGGAGGTCATAGTGGGACTTCTTGTACTTATTCCAGTCTTCGGACGTACAGTGGCTTGCAAAAGTATTCACCCACCTTGGCATTTTTCCTATTTTGTTGCCTTACAACCTGGAATTAAAATGGATTTTTTTTGGGGGGGGCTTGTATCATTTGATTTACACAATATGCCTACCACTTTGAAGATGCAAAATATTTTTTTTCTTGTGAAACGAACAAGAAATAAGACCAAAAAAAAAACAGAAAACTTGAGCGTGCATAACTATTCACCCCCCCCCCAAAGTCAATACTTTGTAGAGCCACCTTTTGCAGCAATTACAGCTGCAAGTCTCTTGGGGTATGTCTCTATAAGCTTGGCACATCTAGCCACTGGGATTTTTGCCCATTCTTCAAGGCAAAACTGCTCCAGCTCCTTCAAATTGGATTGGTTCCGCTGGTGTACAGCAATCTTTAAGTCATACCACAGATTCTCAATTGGATTGAGGTCTGGGCTTTGACTAGGCCATTCCAAGACATTTAAATGTTTCCCCTTAAACCACTCAAGTGTTGTTTTAGCAGTATGCTTAGGGTCATTGTCCTGCTGGAAGGTGAACCTCCGTCCCAGTCTCAAGTCTCTGGAAGACTGAAACTGTATTTAGCGCCATCCATCATTCCTTCAATTCTGACCAGTTTCCCAGCCCTGCCGATGAAAAACATCCCCACAGCATGATGCTGCCACCACCATGGTTCACTGTTGGGATGGTGTTCTCGGGGTGATGAGAGGAGTTGGGTTTGCGCCAGACAAAGCGTTTTCCTTGATGGCCAAAAAGCTCAATTTTAGTCTCATCTTCCATATGTTTGGGGAGTCTCCCACATGCCTTTTGGCGAACACCAAACATGTTTGCTTATTTTTTTTCATTAAGCAATGTATTTTTTCTGGCCATTCTTCCATAAAGCCCAGCTCTGTGGAGTGTACAGCTTAAAGTGGTCCTATGGACAGATACTCCAATCTCCGCTGTGGAGCTTTGCAGCTCCTTCAGGGTTATCTTTGGTCTCTTTGTTGCCTCTCTGATTAATGCCCTCCTTGTCTGGTCCATGAGTTTTGGTGGGCGGCCCTCTCTTGGCAGGTTTGTTGTGGTGCCATATTCTTTCCATTTTTTTAAATAATGGATTTTAAATGGTGCTCCGTGGAATGTTCAAAGTTTCGGATATTTTTTTATAACCCAACCCTGATCTGTACTTCTCCACAACTTTGACCCTGACCTGTTTGGAGAGCTCCTTGGTCTTCATGGTGCCGCTTGCTTGGTGGTGCCAATTGCTTAGTGGTGTTGCAGACTCTGGGTTCTTTCAGAACAGGTGTATATATACACTGAGATCATGTGACAGATCATGTGACACTTAGTTAAATAAAGTCCACCTGTGTGCAATCTAATGTGCCATCTTAATCCCTAGTTTTCATTGGTCGCTGGTGTATGACCGTTTCACAGAATCTTCCGCCTTACACTTACCCAGATTGGTGAAGTGCTGTACAGACTGTTGTCCTTCTGGCAGGTATGGTGTATAACCGTTTTCCCCTGTATAGGTCATACGCATGGCCACATCCTTCTAGTTGTATTTCTAGAAACACAAAGCTCTGTTCATAGCTAGTACAGCCAGAGCCATCATACCAGAGAAGTCTGTTAGCTAGCGGTTTTAACCCTTTGACTTGATCCCAGCTTTGCACACTCTTGGCATTCTCTCAACCAGCTTCACCTGGAATGCTTTTCCAACAGTCTTGCAGATGTGGGAACTCCTTCTGAGCACTTGTTGGCTGCTTTTCCTTCACTCTGCACTCAGACTTATCCCAAACCATCTCAATTGGGTTAAGGTCAGAGGATTGTGGAGGCCAGGCCATCTGATGCAGCACTCCATCACTCTCCTTCTTGGTCAAATAGCCCTTACACAGCCTGGAGGTGTGTTGGGGCATTGTCCTGTTGAAAAACAAATGATAGTCCCACTAAGCCCAAACCAGATGGGATGGCATATCGCTGCAGAATGCTGTTGTAGCCATGCTGGTTAAGTGTGCCTTGAATTCTAAATAACTCACAGACAGTGTCACCAGCAAAGCACCCCCACACCATAACACCTCCTCCTCCATGCTTTAAGGTGGGAAATACACATGCAGAGATCATCCGTTCACCCACACCGTGTCTCACAAAGAAACGGCGGTTGGAACAAAAAAATCTCTAATTTGGACTCCAGACCAAAGGACACATTTCCACCGGTCTAATGTCCACTGCTAGTGTTTCTTGGCCTAAGCAGGTCTCTTCTTATTATTGGTGTCATTTAGTAGTGGTTTCTTTGCAGCAATTCGACCATGAAGGCCTGATTTACGCAATCCCCTATAAACAGTTGATGTTGAGATGTGTCTGTTACTTGAACTCCGTGAAGCATTTATTTGGGCTGCAATTTCTGTCACAACACAACTGATTGGCTCAAACGCATTAAGGAAAGAAATTCCACAAATTAACTTTTAACAAGGCACACCTGTTCATTGAAATGCATTCCAGGTGACTACCTCATGAAGCTGGTTGAGAGAATGCCAAGAGCTTGCAAAGCTGTCATCAAGGCAAAGGGTGGCTATTTGAAGAATCTCAAATATAAGATATATTTTGATTTGTTTAACACTTTTTTGTTTACTACATGATTCCATATGTGTTATTTCATAGTTTTGATGTCTTCACTATTATTCTACAATGTAGAAAATAGTCAAAATAAAGAAGAATCCTTGAGTAGGTGTGTCCAAACTTTTGACTGGTACTGTACAAGTAGACCATTCTGCTGGTTTAGATTCTAGACCTAGAAGACCATTAAGCCCTACATTGGTCGGTTTAGTAGTGAAACACTGCCTCTCCCCCATCAGCTGGGAATGCCACAGCACAACAAACTGCAGGACAGAAGGAAAGTGGGCCAGTGAGACAGTACGGGGTTGTCCCTCCATCCCCCATTCCTCTGTCCCTCCATCCCCCATTCCTCTGTCCCTCCATCCCCCATTCCTCTGTCCCTCCATCCCCCATTCCTCTGTCCCTCCATCCCCCATTCCTCTGTCCCTCTGTCCCTCCATCCCCCATTCCTCTGTCCCTCTGTCCCTCCATCCCCCATTCCTCCGTCCTTCCATCCCCCATGCCTCTGTCCCTCCATCCCCCATTCCTCTGTCCCCCATTCCTCTGTCCCCCATTCCTCTGTCCCTCCATCCCCCATTCCTCTGTCCTTCCATCCCCCAATCCTCTGTCCCTCCATCCCCCATTCCTCTGTCCCTCCATCCCCCATTCCTCTGTCCCTCCATCCCCCATTCCTCTGTCCCTCCATCCCTCTGTCCTTCCATCCCCCATTCCTCTGTCCCTCCATCCCCCAATTCCTCTGTCCCTCCATCCCCCATTCCTCTGTCCTTCCATCCCCCATTTCTCTGTCCCTCCATCCCCCATTCCTCTGTCCCTCCATCCCCCATTCCTCTGTCCCTCCATCCCCCATTCCTCTGTCCCTCCATCCCCCATTCCTCTGTCCTTCCATCCCTCTGTCCTTCCATCCCCCATTCCTCTGTCCCTCCATCCCCCATTCCTCTGTCCCTCCATCCCCCATTCCTCTGTCCCTCCATCCCCCATTCTTCTGTCCTTCCATCCCCCATTCCTCTGTCCTTCCATCCCCCATTCCTCTGTCCCTCCATCCCCCATTCCTCTGTCCCTCCATCCCCCATCCTCTGTCCCTCCATCCCCCATTCCTCTGTCCTTCCATCCCTCTGTCCTTCCATCCCCCATTTCTCTGTCCCTCCATCCCCCATTCCTTTGTCCTTCCATCCCCCATTCCTCTGTCCCTCCATCCCCCATTCCTCTGTCCCTCCATCCCCCATTCCTCTGTCCTTCCATCCCTCTGTCCTTCCATCCCCCATTCCTCTGTCCCCCATTCCTCTGTCCCTCCATCCCCCATTCCTCTGTCCCTCCATCCCCCATTCCTCTGTCCTTCCATCCCCCATTACTCTGTCCCTCCATCCCCCATTCCTTTGTCCTTCCATCCCCCATTCCTCTGTCCCTCCATCCCCCATTCCTCTGTCCCTCCATCCCCCATTCCTCTGTCCTTCCATCCCTCTGTCCTTCCATCCCCCATTCCTCTGTCCCCCATTCCTCTGTCCCTCCATCCCCCATTCCTCTGTCCCTCCATCCCCCATTCCTCTGTCCTTCCATCCCCCATTACTCTGTCCCTCCATCCCCCATTACTCTGTCCCTCCATCCCCCATTACTCTGTCCCTCCATCCCCCATTCCTCTGTCCTTCCATCCCCCATTACTCTGTCCCTCCATCCCCCATTCCTCTGTCCCTCCATCGTTCGCTGGGCTATTTTCACACACACAGTGTTTACTGTAAACATGTAAAGCCAAGCGTTCTTCTTTCTCTCACTCATCTATCTCACTTTCTCAACCTCCCTCAAGAATCAGAGTATTGTATAGAGAACATCACCTGACCCATCGTTCTAAAGGCCTCTTTACAACATAAAAATTATTTCTAAATACCATTCTCCCCTCATCAAGACAACCCTTCTACCTTAGGGTCCTGTGTTTTGCGCTATCATGTTACATAGTAAGATTTAACATTGGTTGAACATGGTGAGATTGTAGACTGCTAAATTGATAGTGCAGTTTGTTTAGGTGATTTTACAGCTAACTACACTGAACAAAAATATAAAACACAACATGTGAAGTGTTGGTCCCATGTTTCATGAGCTGAAATAAAAGATGTCCATACACTCAAAAAGCTTATTTCTCTCACATTTTGTGCACAAATTAGGTTACATCCCTGTTAGTGAGCATTTCTCCTTTGCCAAGACAATCGATCCACCTGACAGGTGTGGCATATCAAGAAGCTGATTAAACCGCATGATCATTACACAGGTGCACCTTGTGCTGGGGACAACAAAAGGCCACACTAAAATGTGCAGTTTTGTCATATAACACAATGCCACAGATGTCTCAAGTTGAGGGAGCGTGCAATTGGCATGCTGACTGCAGGAATGTCCACCAGTTCTGTTGCCAGAGAATGTAATGTTATAAGCCGCCTCCAACGTCTTTTTAGACAATTTGGCGGTACATCCAACCGGCCTCACAAACCGCAAGTGTAACCGCGCAGCCCATGACCTCCACATCCAGATTCCTCACCTGCGGGATTGTCTGTGACCAGCCACCCGGAAAGCTGATGAAACTGTGGGTTTGCACTATCGAAGAATTTCTGCACAAACGTCTCAGGGAAGCGCATCTGCATGCTCGTCGTCCTCACCAGGGTCTTGACCTGACTGCAGTTCGGTGTCGTAACCAACTTCAGCAGGCAAATGCTCACCTTCGATGGCCACTGGCACGCTGGAGAAGTGTGCTCTTCAAGGATGAATCCCAGTTTCAACTGTACCGGGCAGATGGAGTGTGTATGGCACATTTACATTTACATTTTAGTCATTTAGCAGACGCTCTTATCCAGATCGACTTACAGTTAGTGAATGCATACATTTATTTTTAATTTTTTTTTATACTGGCCCCCGTGGGAAATGAACCCACATCCCTGCCGGCCAAACCCTCCCCTAACTTGGACGACGCTGGACCAATTGTGCGCCGCCCATGGGTCTTGTGGGCGAGCGGTTTGCTGATGTCAACGTTGTGAACAGAGTGACCCATGGTGGCGGTGGGGTTATGGTATGGGCAGGCATAAACTACAGACAACGAACACAATTGCATTTTATCAATGGCAATCTGAATGCACAGAGATACTGTGACGAGATCCTGAGGCCCATTGTTGTGCCATTCATCCGCCGCCATCACCTCATGTTTCAGCATGATCTGTAAACAATTTCTGGAAGCTAAAAATGTCTTCCATGGCCTGCATACTCACCCGACATTGAGCATGTTTGGGATGCACTGGATCGACATGTATGACAGTGTGTTCAAGTTCCAGCAACTTCGCACAGCCATTGAAGAGGAGTGGGACAACATTCCACTGGCCGCACTCAACAGCCTGATCAACTCTATGCTAAGGAGATGTGTCGCCCTGCATGAGGCAAATGGTGGTCACACCAGATACTGACTGTTTTTCTGAACCACGCCCCTACCTTCCTTTTAAGGTATATGTCACCAACAGATGGATATCTGTATTCCCAGTCATGTAAAATCCATAGATTAGGGCCTAATTTATTTATTTCAATTTACTGATTTTCTTATATGAACTAACTGTAACTCAGTAAAATCTTTGAAATTGTTGCATGTTGCGTATATTTTTTTGTTCAGTGTAGCTACTTCACATGCTGATATTGATTTTGGTATTATTGTGTGTTGTTACGTTTGCTAGCTAGCGCCAGAAAGCACCTGCACCACTTTTTGAGATGTGCCTTTTGTTAAGTAAACCCAGTGATAAATGAGGTTCTAGGGAGGCTGGAGTGGGTGATGACTGCGGAAAACACGGGGCCCTAACAGTCTACTAAAAGCATGTTAGAAGACCACACTACAAGTCCCAAATTGAGACAGGTCAGATTGAAGAGGAACAAGTAATATTTTCTGCACATTTTTAACACTACATAATTTCACATATTTTGAATTCCTCTAATCTGTGTTGTGTGTCAGCCTAATCTTCCTCTAACCTGTGTGTTGTGAGTAGGCCTAATCTTCTCCTGCTGACTGCTGCAAATATGAAAACTCCCCAAACATAGTGTGTGTGCCTTGATTTTACCTGAAGGGTTATGAAACGATGACCAAACATGTCACCTGTACACACTGTTAAATCAAATCACATTTGATTTGTCACATGTGCCGAATACAACAGTGAAATGCTTACTTACACACACACACACACACACAGGCACAGAGACCTTACCTGTTCCTGGCTGTACCGGTCACCTGGCCAACCCTGCACCACACTGACTCACTTTCCCCAATGAAAGGCTAGAGAGTTTGCCTCTCTTATCTCTCCATTTAATCCAGGGGTGTCAAACGTCCGGCCCGCGGGCCGGATCAGGCCCGCAAACGGGTTTAATCCGGCCCGCGAGATGATTTAAAAGAAAAAGAAAAAAGGAACAAAAAAAGAAAAAAGAAAAATTTGTAAAGTATAAAAATGCGCTGCAATTTTTCAATAAAATAAACTGCTGTTCCAATTGCGTCCACTGGATGGCGCAATAGCAATTGTGTTAAGCAAGCAAACAGTTTATACCGGGGCAGAGCAAGTAGGTCAAGCACGTGCAGCCAATGAGCTACTTTGTTTTGCCCGCGATATTTATTACGGCTTCTACTTTTAACATTATGTGCTTTGGCACCCTCATTGCCCCAATATGTCTCTGTCAAAAAAGAGAAAAGTGGACGCAGAGTGCAGAGTGTTCCAAGAAAAATGGTCATCCTATTTCTTCACGGAATTGAATGGGAAAGCTGTATGTTTGGTGTGTTCAGAACATGTTGCAGTGCTGAAAGAATATAACCTTCGTCGCCACTATGTGAGTCTTCATGCCGACAAATATGACAACTTTCAAGGACAGCGGAGATGAGAGAAGGTGAATGAACTGTTGGCGGGTCTGAAGAAACAGCAGTCTGTGTTTACTCACAGCCGAGACATCAGTGACGCTGCAGTGAAAGCTAGCTACCTCATTGCTAATGAAATCGCAGTGGCTTCAAAACCATTTAGTGAGGGTGAATTTGTAAAAACATGCATGATGAAGGCAGCGGAGATTGTGTGCCCTGAAAAGCGGCAGGCTTTTGCAAATATCAGCCTGACAAGAAACACAGTTGCAGACAGGATTTCCGATCTTTCAGTGGATTTGGACAGCCAGTTGAAGCAAAAAGTAAAGTCATTTATTGCGTTTTCGGTTGCAATTGATGAAAGCACGGAAATTACAGATGTTGCACAACTGGCCATTTTCATCCGCGGAGTTGATGACACATTGACCGTCACCGAGGAGTTCGTGGAGTTGGTGCCGAGGACAGATACAACGAAAGCAGCTGATATTTTTACCGCACTCGTCGGCGCGCTGGACAGGGTCAGAGTGGACTGGTCCCGCGCTGTCAGCCTGGCTACAGATGGTGCGCCCTCAATGATCGGGAAAAAAGCAGGCGTTGTGACAAAGTTCAGAGAGAAAGTGCAATCTGCAAATGGAGGACGTGATTTTTGGACTTTTTACTGTATTTTGCACCAGGAGGCTTTGTGTTGCAAGTCATTAAAGATGGATAACGTCATGAAGGTGGTCATCCAAACTGTTAATTTCATCCGATCCAGAAGCCTGAATCACCGTCAGTTTGACAGCCTTCTCAGAGAGAAAGACCACATCTATGGCCTGCCATACCACACTGAGGTAAGATGGTTAAGCCGAGGTGCTGTGCTGAGGCGTTTATTTGATTTACGAGAAGAAATTGAACAGTTCATGGAAGAAAAGGGCAAACCAGTGTTAGAATTTCATTCCGCAGAATGGATGCAGGACCTTGCATTTATGGTGGATGTTACAGAGCACCTGAATAACTTGAACAAACAGCTGCAAGGGCGCAACAAAGTTGTCACGCAGTATTATGACAGCATACGTTCTTTCAAGTTGAAGCTGTCATTGTGGGAGACGCAACTTGCCGGTGGTGATGCAGCTCACTTCCCCTGTCTGAAAAATGTGTGCGCGACCCAACATGTGGCAGACATGAAGCGGTTCAAAGATAAAATAACGGGACTGTTACGGGAGTTTGAGCAACGCTTTCAGATTTATGTTTATATGTTTTTATGTTGATGTGCTATTGTTTTTAATTGATTTTATTTTATTTGTATATTTAACCTATTCTTGACTCTGTGGTTCTTGCACTTGTTTGGGGAACAGGATTTCATTATTTTTATCTACATTTCTGCCTGAGAAATGACACCCTGATATAGTTCTGTGATCTGTGATATACTTCTGTGAATCACTGAGGCATTGTGTGTTTGTGTGTTCTTTGTCCTCAGAACTTTCAAATAACTTGAGGTGTTTTATGATTAATAGTGATGTTGTGCTTTTGGACACTGTCCTCAGGCTCCAGCTTTATGTTTATATGTTTTTATGTTGATGTGCTATTGTTTTTAATTGTTTTTATTTTATTTGTATATTTAACCTATTCTTGACTCTGTGGTTCTTGCACTTGTTTGGGGAACAGGATTTCATTATTTTTATCTACATTTCTGCCTGAGAAATGACACCCTGATATAGTTATGTGATCTGTGAAACAGTTCTGTGAATCACTGAGGCATTGTGTGTTCTTTTTCTTTAGAATTTTCAAATAAACTTGACGTGTTTTATGATTAATAGTGATGTTGTGCTTGTACTATTTTGGACACACTGTCCTCAGGCTCCAGCTTTATGTTGTATGTTGATCGTATTAAAACAAAGAAAACAATCTGAAGTTGTTGTTTTTAAGTTATATATATATATATATATATATACCATGATTTTTCCGGTCCGGCCCACTTGGGAATAGATTTTCCTCCATGTGGCCCCTGAGCTAAAATGAGTTTGACACCCCTGATTTAATCCATCCTTTACAGAAATATCACTATGACTTGGTAGTGGTACAAACAGCTAGGCCTTCAGTTGTATAGTCAGGGGTCTCTCCCACATAGGGTCTTGGTACAGTGTATGGTTCCAGTATATGGTGAGAGGATGGAACATACTTCTCTAACACAATAAGATCTCAGTCCTAAATGAGTAAATGTCCAGGGTTATAATAGTCAACTAGGCCTAATAGAACCGCACTCCGTTGGGGCATAGATCACATTCATCAAGAGATGACTGTTGGAATAGAAAGAACTGGGATGATATTTCAACATTGTGCGGTTGATAGTCTAAAATACTCTCTCAATTAGGTTTATTTTTCCTGCCACGTCATTTATAGGCTACATTTATGAGGGGGACTTCGCTGTGTAAAATAGGCTACTAGGCTATTCTTCTTCACTGGCGTCTCATATTAGCCTACAGTGCTGTTGTGACGTCTCATGTTAGCCTACACTTTACTTGCATCTTCGGCTTTATTAACAACTAACTGTTTGATACATTTTTTTCCTACAGCGTAGCATATCGGCTAGATCAGTTGATTTGCTGCGATAGGCCACTTTCAAAATATTAGGCTAAATATAAATAATTGTATCACGAATTCTATCTTAGCTAATGATTTGTATGACACGGCTTTATCTCACTTTCTATTATGTAAAATGTATTGTTGAATACAATGTCTACGGAGAAAAAGACCTAACTGCTTGGTCGCTACAATAAGACAAGGATGGAATACAACTAACACCTGCACAGGGCCACAGCCCAAGAACAACGATGTCGAGTTGCAATTTTCCAACAGTCCGCAACTTCGAGATAGGCAACGTTAACAAACATATGGAGCCCAATAAAATATGATCACCCACCTTATGAGAAATGATATCCCTTATCAACTCCTCTTCAAAAAAATAATATTCGGCGTGATCCTTATTGCTTTTCTTTTTACCGCACTGAACGACCACCTCGTCTTAAAACTCAGTGCGTATCTCTCTGTTGTGTGGGAACCGTGACGTCACCCGGATGGTGGTGCGAGGGGTTTGCAGAGGGAAACCACGTTCGGAACGGGAAACGGCTTAAAACGCGTTTCACTGGTTGACTGTGGTGAATTATCATTGTTTTCACGGACCAATCAGGGCGAAGAGCGGTGAGAGTCTGGTGAATGGGACTCATCGAAAGTGGTGACCACTGATCATCTGACTTGCTTGGTCATTAATTATACATCATAGCAAGATGTGACGAAATACACAGAAATAGAACAATGAATTAATCTCATAAATTGAGAAAGCAATATTTATCCTTATCTAGTGTCTTCGATTAGATTGATTAATATATTGGTTTTATCATAAGATCTATTGGTAACTGTAGAAAAATGACAATTGGACTAATACAGAGTCTACTTTACTTGCATATAAAAGTCCTAAAAAACACAGACGTGAAATTGTGTTTATATTTATACTACTTCATAAATAGATTAAAGATAAAACTAGTGTTTCATAGGCTCAATTGGTAGAGCATGGCGCTTGTAACGCCAGGGTAGTGGGTTCGATCCCCGGGACCACCCATGCGTAAAAATGTATGCACACATGACTGTAAGTCGCTTTGGATAAAAGCGTCTGCTAAATGGCATATTATTATTATTATTATTATTATTATTATTATTATTATTATTATTATAGGTCCTGACATGGCCCCTCACACACATAATACTGTATCCATAAATCACATGATTTCATGTTTGTGAATGGGTTTGATGTAATGAACAACAGAGTAGCCTTGTCCCTAGTGTAGGCTACAGTCCAATTCCATGAAAGATGCAACTCCTTCTTCCCACCAGCAGAGGTCCATGTCACTCAGCTGTGTGACTGAGGTGTAACATGTAAAGACAGACCAGCAGCTGTGCTCCATCTCCAACGTCCCTAGCATCAAACTGTGCACACACACACACACACACACACACACACACACACACACACACACACACACACACACACACGCGCGCACACAAACACGCACGAACACACACACGCACACACACACACACGCACACACACACACACTTGTACTAGGCCTATACACTGGTAGGAGACAGGATGGTGAAACATAGTCTCATTCCATTTGGCAACAGACAGACAGCTATGTGACATATGGCAGCTGTAAAAGGCAATAGCAAATAATAGCAGGCCAAGAGAGACTAGCCCATAGCTCCTTCCCCTAGCACTATCTCTACTCTAGACCCTAGCACCATCTCTACTCTAGACCCTAGCACTATCTCTACTCTAGACCCTAGCCCCTAGCACTATCTCTACTCTAGACCCTAGCACTATCTCTACTCTAGACCCTAGCACTATCTCTACTCTAGACCCTAGCACTATCTCTACTCTAGACCCTAGCACTATCTCTACTCTAGACCCTAGCCCCTAGCACTATCTCTACTCTAAACCCTAGCACTATCTCTACTCTAGACCTTAGCACTATCTCTACTCTAGACCCTAGCACTATCTCTACTCTAAACCCTAGCTCCTAGCACTATCTCTACTCTAGACCCTAGCCCCAAGCACTATCTCTACTCTAGACCCTAGCCCCTAGCACTATCTTTACTCTAGCCCCTAGCACTATCTATACTCTAGCCCCTAGCACTATCTTTACTCTAGACCCTAGCCCCTAGCACTATCTTTACTCTAGACCCTAGCACTATCTCTACTCTAGACCATAGCACTATCTCTACTCTAGACCC
Source organism: Coregonus clupeaformis (assembly GCF_020615455.1). NCBI lineage: Eukaryota > Metazoa > Chordata > Actinopteri > Salmoniformes > Salmonidae > Coregonus > Coregonus clupeaformis. Next base: position 42,177,516 of record NC_059226.1, read on the forward strand.
AAGCACTATCTCTACTCTAGACCCTAGTCCCTAGCACTATCTCTAGACACTAGCCCCTAGCACTATCTCTACTCTAGACCCTAGACCCTAGCCCCTAGCACTATCTCTACTCTAGCCCCTAGCACCATCTCTACTCTAGACCCAAGCCCCTGCCACTATCTCTACTCTAGACCCTAGCCCCTAGCACTATCTCTACTCTAGACCCTAGCACTATCTCTACTCTAGACCCTAGCCCCTAGCACTATCTCTACTCTAGACCCTAGCACTATCTCTACTCTAGACCCTAGCCCCTAGCACTATCTCTACTCTAGCCCCTAGCACTATCTCTACTATAGACCCTAGCACTATCTCTACTCTAGACCCTAGCCCCAAGCACTATCTTTACTCTAGACCCTAGCCACTAACACTATCTCTACTCTAGACCCTAGCCCCTAGCACTATCTCTACTCTAGATCCTAGCCCCTAGCACTATCTCTACTCTAGACCCTAGCCCTATCGCTACTCTAGACCCTAGCACTATCTTTACTCTAGACCCTAGCGCTATCTCTACTCTAGCTCCTAGCCCCTAACCCCTAGCCCTATCTCTACTCTAGCCCCTAGCACTATCTCTACTCTAGACCCTAGCGCTATCTCTACTCTAGCTCCTAGCCCCTAACCCCTAGCCCTATCTCTACTCTAGCCCCTAGCACTATCTCTACTCTAGCCCTTAACCCCTAGCCCCTAGCACTATCTCTACTGTAGACCCGAGCCCCAAGCACTATCTCTACTCTAGACCCTAGCCCCTAGCACTATCTCTACTCTAGCCCCTAGCACTATCCCTACTCTAGACCCTAGCACTATTTCTACTCTAGACCCTAGCCCCAAGCACTATCTTCACTCTAGACCCTAGCCCCTAGCACTATCTCTACTCTAGACCCTAGCCCCTAGCACTATCTCTACTCTAGACCCTAGCCCCTAGCACTATCTCTACTCTAGCCCCTAGCACTATCTCTACTCTAGACCCTAGCACTATCTCTACTCTAGACCCTAGGCCCAAGCACTATCTTTACTCTAGACCCTAGCCCCTAACACTATCTCTACTCTAGATCCTAGCCCCTAGCACTATCTCTACTCTAGACCCTAGCCCTATCTCTACTCTAGACCCTAGCACTATCTTTACTCTAGACCCTAGCGCTATCTCTACTCTAGCTCCTAGCCTCTAACCCCTAGCCCTATCTATACTCTAGCCCCTAGCACTATCTCTACTCTAGCCCTTAACCCCTAGCCCCTAACACTAACTCTACCCTAGCCCCTAGCCCCTAACCCCTAGCTCTATCTCTACCCTAGCCCCTAGCACTATCTCTACTCTAGACCCTAGACCCTAGCCCCTAGCACTATCTCTACTCTAGACCCGAGCCCCAAGCACTATCTCTACTCTAGACCCTAGCCCCTAGCACTATCTCTACTCTAGCCCCTAGCACTATCTCTACTCTAGACCCTAGCACTATCTCTACTCTAGACCCTAGCCCCAAGCACTATCTTTACTCTAGACCCTAGCCCCTAGCACTATCTCTACTCTAGACCCTAGCCCCTAGCACTATCTCTACTCTAGACCCTAGCCCCTAGCACTATCTCTACTCTAGCCCCTAGCACTATCTCTACTCTAGACCCTAGCACTATCTCTACTCTAGACCCTAGGCCCAATCACTATCTTTACTCTAGACCCTAGCCCCTAACACTATCTCTACTCTAGATCCTAGCCCCTAGCACTATCTCTACTCTAGACCCTAGCCCTATCTCTACTCTAGACCCTAGCACTATCTTTACTCTAGACCCTAGCGCTATCTCTACTCTAGCTCCTAGCCCCTAACCCCTAGCCCTATCTCTACTCTAGCCCCTAGCACTATCTCTACTCTAGACCCTAGCGCTATCTCTACTCTAGCTCCTAGCCCCTAACCCCTAGCCATATCTCTACTCTAGCCCCTAGCACTATCTCTACTCTAGCCCTTAGCCCCATCTCTACTCTAGCCCCTAGCTCCTAGCTCCATCTCTACTCTAGCCCCTAGCTCTCTCTCTACTCTAGCGCCTAGCTCTCTCTCTACTCTAGCTGCTAGCTCCTAGCCTCAAGTCAAGACCCTAGCAAGGCAGTAGGATTGGATAGGTTTCTTGCAGATTTGGAATGCAGCACTGCTGTCTGTGGTCCATAGATACACAGGTGTTCTAATCCAAAGCCATAAATTGCACATTCACTAGATAACAGGTGGATTCATCTGCACCGGAGGTGAACATGTACTGTAATACTTTATGATGAAAGTGACATTGTATTACATCAAACATACCATGACCCTCAACAGATCAACCCACATGACATACTGTATTAGAGCAATATAGAACGTTAGAACATTACTGTAACAACCCACCCTTTGTCTTGCTATTTAGTTTGTTCTTATTTAACCAGGAAATACCTTTGTACAGTAGGTTAGAAAGCTCTTCTGCAAGGGTTCTTTCATGAGAGTCAAACATCAATGGGCTACATTATTTCTCAATGGTCTATATACTGTCTACTGAACAAAAATATAAACGCAACCTGCAACAATTTCAAAGATTTTACTGAGTTACAGTTCATATAAGGAAATCAGTCAATTGAAACCAAAATCATTAAGAACTTATCTATGATTTCACATGACTGGGAATACAGATATGCATCTGTGACCACCATTTGCCTCATGCAGTGTGACACATCTCCTTCGCATAGAGTTGATCAGGCTGCTGATTGTGGCCTGTGGAATGTTGTCCCACTCCTCTTCAATGGCTGTGCGAAGTTGCTGGATATTGGTGGGAACTGGAACACACTGTCATACAAATCGATCAAGAGCATCCCAAACATGCTCAATAGGTGACATGTCTGGTGATTATGCAGGCTATGGAAGAACTGGGACATTTTCAGCTTCCAGGAATTGTGTACAGATCCTTGTGACATGGGGCTGTGCATTATCATGCTGAAACATGAGGTGATGGCGACGGATGAATGGCATGACAGTGGGCCTCAGGATCTTGTCACGGTACCTATGTGCATTCAAATTGCCATCGATAAAATGCAATTGTGTTCATCGTCCGTAGCTTATGCCTGCCCATACCATAACCCCACCGCCACCATGGGTCACTCTGTTCACAATGTTGACATCAGCAAACCGCTCACCCACACGGCACCATTACTTGGGATCTGCAGTTGTGAAGCTGGTTGGACGTACTGCAAAATTCTCTAAGATGAAGTTGGAGGCGGCTTATGGTAGAGAAATGAACATTCAATTATCTGGCAACAGCTCTGGTGGACATTCCTGCAGTCAGCATGCCAATTGCACGCTCCTTCAAAACTTGAGACATCTGTGGCATTGTGTTGTGTGACAAAACTGCACATTTTAGTGGCCTTTTATTGTCCCAAGCACAAGGTGCACCTGTGTAATGATCATGCGGTTTAATCAGCTTGTTGATAAACACACCTGTCAGGAGGATGGATTATCTTGGCAAAGGAGAAATGCTCAAGAAACAGGGACGTAAACAAATTTGTGCACAAAATGAGAGAAATTGACATTTCTGGGATCATATATTTCAGCTCATGAAACAAGGGACCAGCTCTTTACATGTTGCGTTTATATTTTTGTTCAGTGTAGTTTGCAACATTATCAGCATTTCTTAATTAGTCTCAAGGTTTTTGACCCATTTTGCTTTGGATATCTGTGTTGCTCTGGTTTATTGCATGATGCAATGCAATTACTTTGTCCGGAGATGACTGATATAGGATCCATTTGATGTGAAAGATCCATATTTAGTTAGCTTGGTGTCTGTCTCAGTACTGTCTGGTAAACCCTAGTCTCTTCCCAAAGCCGCTGTATTAGACTGGGCAAGCAGGACTAATAAAACCCAAGCCTGTCTATTTCTACCCAGGCAGACCCCAATGGCACCCTATTGCCTATATAGTTTACTACTTCTGAGGGTCCATAGGGCTCTGGTCAAAAGTAGTGCACTATGTAGGGAATAGGGTGCCATTTGGAATGAACCCTAGTGATCTGTTGGTCTGAAAGAGAAGGTGGGACAGCAGAGGAATCATGGAAGTAAAGTATTGGATACTCTTACAGGGGACCATGCTGGTGTGTGTGTGTGTGTGTTGGTGGGTCTGCTATTTGAGCAGCTGTTTATCCTGTTGCCAAGGAGACTCAGCGGCATCAACATTGAGTGTGTGTATGTCTGTGTCTATGCCTGTGAGTGCATGTCTGTGTGTACCGGGAAGATGTACAAAAATAGCACCTCGTCCCATCCGACTCTACAAGCAACCGGAGGAGAGTAGGGGTGTGAGGGGGTCAGGGGAGCGAAGGGGCTATGGAAAAATCTAATCAAATCAAATCAAATTGTATTGGCCACATGCGCCGAATACAACAGGTGCAGACATTACAGTGAAATGTTTACTTACAGCCCTTAACCAACAGTGCATTTATTTTTTACAAAAAAGTAAAAATTAAACAACAACAAAAAAAGTGTTGAGAAAAAAAGAGCAGAAGTAAAATAAAATAACAGTAGGGAGGCTATATACAGGGGGGTGCCGGTGCAGAGTCAATGTGCGGGGGCACCGGCTAGTTGAGGTAGTTGAAGTAATATGTACATGTGGGCAGCGTTAAAGTGACTATGCATAAATAATTAACAGAGCAGCAGCAGCGTAAAAGGATGGGGTGGGGGGGCAGTGCAAATAGTCTGGGTAGCCATGATTAGCTGTTCAGGAGTCTTATGGCTTGGGGGTAGAAGCTGTTGAGAAGTCTTTTGGACCTAGACTTGGCACAGAGAGAACAGTCTATGACTAGGGTGGCTGGAGTCTTTGACAATTTTGAGGGCTTTCCTCTGACACCGCCTGGCATAGAGGTCCTGGATGGCAGGAAGCTTGGCCCCAGTGATGTACTGGGCCGTATGCACTACCCTCTGTAGTGCCTTGCGGTCGGAGGCCAAGCAGTTGCCATACCAGGCGGTGATGCAACCAGTCAGGATGCTCTCGATGGTGCAGCTGTAGAATTTTTTGAGGATCTGAGGACCCATGCCAAATCTTTTCAGTCTCCTGAGGGGAAATAGGCTTTGTCGTGCCCTCTTCACGACTGTCTTGGTGTGTTTGGACCATGATAGTTCGTTGGTGATGTGGACACCAAGGAACTTGAAGCTCTCAACCTGTTCCACTACAGCCCCGTCGATGAGAATGGGGCGTGCTCAGTCCTCTGTTTTTTCCTGTAGTCCACAATCATCTCCTTTGTCTTGGTCACGTTGAGGGAGAGGTTGTTGTCCTGGCACCACACGGCCAGGTCTCTGACCTCCTCCCTAGGCTGTCTCATCGTTGTCGGTGATCAGGCCTACCACTGTTGTGTCGTCGGCAAACTTAATGATGGTGTTGGAGTCATGCCTGGCCATGCAGTCATGGGTGAACAGGGAGTACAGGAGGGGACTGAGCACGCACCCCTGAGGGGCCCCCGTATTGAGGATCAGTGTGGCAGATGTGTTGTTACCTACCCTTACCACTTGGGGGCGGCCTGTCATGAAGTCCAGGATCCAGTTGCAGAGGGAGGTGTTTAGTCCCAGGATCCTTAGCTTAGTGATGAGCTTTGAGGGCACTATGGTGTTGAATGCTGAGCTGTAGTCAATGAATAGCATTCTCACGTAGGTGTTCCTCTTGTCCAGGTGGGAAAGGGCAGTGTGGAGTGCAATAGAGATTGCATAATCTGTGGATCTGTTGGGGCGGTATGCAAATTGGAGTGGGTCTAGGGTTTCTGGGATAATGCTGTTGATGTGAGCCATGACCAGCCTTTCGAAGCACTTCATGGCTACAGACGTCAGTGCTACGGGTCGGTAGTCATTTAGGCAGGTTATCTTAGATTATGGGGACTATGGTGGTCTGCTTGAAACATGTTGGTATTACAGACTCAGTCAGGGACATGTTGAAAATGTCAGTGAAGACATTTGCCAGTTGGTCAGCACATGCTCGGAGTACACGTCCTGGTAATCCGTCTGGCCCTGCGGCCTTGTGAATGTTGACCTGCTTAAAAGTCTTACTCACATCGGCTACGGAGAGCGTGATCACATAGTCATCCGGAACAGCTGGTGCTCTCATGCATGCTTCAGTGTTGCTTGCCTCGAAGCGAGCATAGAAGTGGTTTAGCTCGTCTGGAAGTCTTGTGTCACTGGGCAGCTCGCGGCTGTGCTTCCCTTTGTAGTCTGTAATAGTTTTCAAGCCCTGCCACATCCGACGAGCGTCAGAGCCAGTGTAGTACGATTCAATCTTAGTCCTGTATTGACTCTTTGCCTGTTTGATGGTTCGTCGGAGGGCATAGCGGGATTTCTTATAAGCGTCCGGGTTAGAGTCCCGCTCCTTGAAAGCGGCAGCTCTACCCTTTAGCTCAGTGCGGATGTTTCCTGTAATCCATGGCTTCTGGTTGGGGTATGTACGTACGGTCACTGTGGGGACGACATCATCGATGCACTTATTGATGAAGCCAGTGACTGATGTGGTGTACTCCTCAATGCTATCTGAAGAATCCCGGAACATGTTCCAGTCTGTGCTAGCAAAACAGTCCTGTAGCTTAGCATCTGTGTCATCTGACCACTTTTTTATTAACCGAGTCACTGGTGCTTCCTGCTTTAGTTTTTGCTTATAAGCAGGAATCAGGAGGATAGAGTTATGGTCAGATTTGCCAAATGGATATTTGGTGTGTGTGTGGTGTATTTTGTGTTGTGTGTGTAAATATGTATATATTTATGGTATTGTCCACAACAACTTTCCCACTATTAACAGATGTACTGTAGAACACTTGTTTTGTCAAAATACAAACAAGATTATGTTGGCAGTTGGTTAGACACACCCCGTTTCTGTTTATCTCTGTCTGCATGCCCTCTGGTAAAGATAGCCTTATCAGTGATCTCAGTGTTGACAAAACAAGATGACCATTCTACTAGTTCAGCTCTCTCCCATAGGTCTCATCTTGCCATCCGAGGTAAATAGACAGTACATAACATCATCTTGCCATCCGAGGTAAATAGACAGTACATAACATCATCTTGCCATCCTAGGTAAATAGACAGTACATAACATCATCTTGCCATCCTAGGTAAATAGACAGTACATAACATCATCTTGCCATCCTAGGTAAATAGACAGTACATAACATCATCTTGCCATCCTAGGTAAATAGACAGTACATAACATCATCTTGCCATCCTAGGTAAATAGACAGTACATAACATCATCTTGCCATCCTAGGTAAATAGACAGTACATAACATCATCTTGCCATCCTAGGTAAATAGACAGTACATAACATCATCTTGCCATCCGAGGTAAATAGACAGTACATAACATCATCTTGCCATCCTAGGTAAATAGACAGTACATAACATCATCTTGCCATCCTAGGTAAATAGACAGTACATAACATCATCTTGCCATCCGAGGTAAATAGACAGTACATAACATCATCTTGCCATCCTAGGTAAATAGACAGTACATAACATCATCTTGCCATCCTAGGTAAATAGACAGTACATAACATCATCTTGCCATCCTAGGTAAATAGACAGTACATAACATCATCTTGCCATCCTAGGTAAATAGACAGTACATAACATCATCTTGCCATCCGAGGTAAATAGACAGTACATAACATCATCTTGCCATCCTAGGTAAATAGACAGTACATAACATCATCTTGCCATCCTAGGTAAATAGACAGTACATAACATCATCTTGCCATCCTAGGTAAATAGACAGTACATAACATCATCTTGCCATCCTAGGTAAATAGACAGTACATAACATCATCTTGCCATCCTAGGTAAATAGACAGTACATAACATCATCTTGCCATCCTAGGTAAATAGACAGTACATAACATCATCTTGCCATCCTAGGTAAATAGACAGTACATAACATCATCTTGCCATCCGAGGTAAATAGACAGTACATAACATCATCTTGCCATCCTAGGTAAATAGACAGTACATAACATCATCTTGCCATCCTAGGTAAATAGACAGTACATAACATCATCTTGCCATCCTAGGTAAATAGACAGTACATAACATCATCTTGCCATCCTAGGTAAATAGACAGTACATAACATCATCTTGCCATCCTAGGTAAATAGACAGTACATAACATAATCTTGCCATCCTAGGTAAATAGACAGTACATAACATCATCTTGCCATCCTAGGTAAATAGAGAGTACATAACATCATCTTGCCATCCTAGGTAAATAGACAGTACATAACATCATCTTGCCATCCTAGGTAAATAGACAGTACATAACAGTTGAAGTCCAATGACATGAGTGTATCATACTGTAACTGTACCTTTTCACGTGAGCTGTTTTGAGATCCTACGTGGTGTCGTGTGAGTGTGTGTTGGTGTGCCGTGTGTGTTGGTGTCGTGTTTCCTCCAGCACCTTTTGGATGTGAGCTGTAGGGTTAGGTTTAGGGTTAGAATGTGTGTGTCGTGAGCTAGCTACATAAATAGATATAGAGTGAATGTCAGAGTTAAATTGACTCGGTCACCGTGAAGGTTCAGATATCCACATTTGTGTGTATGTGTGAGAGTGTATGTTTGTGTTTGTGTGTGAGTGTACACTTCCGGTCAAAAGTTTTAGAACACCTACTCATTCAAGGGTTTTTCTTTATTTTTACTATTTTCTACATTGAAACAACCAATCAGACACAGAGGCACACACATAATCTTACTACCATACCTCATTTTATTACCGGTAGTCTGTACTGCTGTCCAGCTGGGTAATTCTCATCAACATCAAAACACTGCAACATTTTAATGATTGATCACATACTACACAGTTTATCATTTTGCTTGGTTAGTTAGTTAGTTAGTGTGTGTCGTCTCAGGACGGGTCAGTGGGTCCATCGGAGAGAAACCTGACCCATGAGGACCTGACTGACACACACATACACACACACAAACACCAACCAATCTCACTCCACAGTATTGCAGGGATCTGTGTCTACTACCATGGTATCATACTGTATGTGAAGGCTACCCTGGTCTAGACCTGTATCATACTGTATGTGAAGGCTACCCTGGTCTAGACCTGTATCATACTGTATGTGAAGGCTAGCCTGGTCTAGACCTGTATCATACTGTATGTGAAGGCTACCCTGGTCTAGACCTGTATCATACTGTATGTGGAGGCTACCCTGGTCTAGACCTGTATCATACATTTACATTTACGTCATTTAGCAGACGCTCTTATCCAGAGCGACTTACAGTTAGTGAATACCCCGTGGAAATCGAACCCACAACCCTGGCGTTGCAAACGCCATGCTCTATCAACTGAGCTACATCCCTGCCGGCCATTCCCTCCCCTACCCTGGATGACGCTGGGCCAATTGTGCGCCGCCCATGAGTCTCCCGGTCGCGGCCGGCTGCGACAGAGCCTGGATTCGAACCAGGATCTCTAGTGGCACAGCTAGCACTGCGATGCAGTGCCTTAGACCACTGTGCCACTCAGGAGACCTGGTCTAGGCCTGTATCATACTGTATGTGGAGGCTAGCCTGGTCTAGACCTGTATCGTGAATAATGCATTTAGAAACATATTCTATTCTTATTTAAATGAAAAGTGACTACAAAATGACAATACATTATGTATCATTAATTTCTATTGGGCACAAAATAATCTGAAACAAAACAAACAGCAAATGCATTCAACAAATGTCTAAAGTCACAAGCTTGATATAGTCATTGCGTGCTATGAATATGGGACCAAATACTTAACTTTTTATTACTTTAATACACATACACTACCATTCAAAGGTTTGGACACAGCTACTCATTCAAGGGTTTTTCTTTATTTTTACTATTTTTTACATTGTAGAATAATAGTGAAGACATCAAAACTATGAAATGACACATATGGAATCATGTAGTACCCAAAACAAGTGTTAAACAAATCAAAATATATTTTATATTTGAGATTCTTCAAATAGCCACCCTTTGCCTTGATGACAGCTTTGCACAAACTTGGCATTCTCTCAACCAGCTTCACCTGGAATGCTTTTCCAACAGTCTTGAAGGAGTTCCCACACATGCTGAGCACTTGTTGGCTGCTTTTCCTTCACTCTGAGGTCCGACTCATCCCAAACCATCTCAATTTGGATGAGGTCGGGGGATTGTGGAGGCCAGGTCATCTGATGCAGCACTCCATCACTCTCCTTCTTGGTAAAATAGCCCTTACACAGCCTGGAGGTGTGTTGGGTCATTGTCCTGTTGAAAAACAAATGATAGTCGCACTAAGCCCAAACCAGATGGGATGACATATTGTTGCAGAATGCTGTGGTAGCCATGCTGGTTAAATGTGCCTTGAATTCTAAATAAATCACAGACAGTGTCACCAGAAAAGCAACCCCACACCATAACACCTCCTCTTCCATACTTTACGGTGGGAAATATACATGCGGAGATCATCCATTCACCCACACTGCGTCTCATAAAGATAGAGCGGTTGGAACCAAAAATCTCCAGGTTGGACTCCAGACCAAAGGATACATTTCCACCGGTCTAATGTCCATTGCTTGTGTTTCTTGGCCCAAGCAGGTCTCTTCTTATTATTGGTGTCCTTTAGTAGTGGTTTCTTTGCAGCAATTCGACCATGAAGGCCTGATTCACATAGTCCCCTCTGAACAGTTGATGTTGAGATGTGTCTGTTACTTGAACTCTGTGAAGCATTTATTTGGGCTGCAATTTGAGGCTGGTAACTCTAATGAACTTATCCTCTGCAGCAGAGGTAACTCTGGGTCTTCCATTCCTGTGGTGGTCCTCATGAAAGCCAGCTTCATCATAGTGCATGATGGTTTTTGTGACTGCACTTGAAGAAACGTTCAAAGTTCTTGAACTTTGACTGACCTTCATGTCTTAAAGTAATGATGGACTGTCATTTCTCTTTGCTTATTTGAGCTGTTCTCTCCATAATATGGACTTGGTCTTTTACCAAATAAGGCTATCATCTGTATACCCCCCCTACCTTGTCACAACACAACTGATTGGCTCAAACGCATTAAGGAAAGAAATTCCACAAATTAACTTTTAACAAGGCACACCTGTTCATTGAAATGCATTCCAGGTGACTACCTCATGAAGCTGGTTGAGAGAATGCCAATAGTGTGCAAAGCTGTCATCAAGGCAAAGGGTGGCTATTTGAAGAATCTCAAATATAAAATATATTTTGATTTGTTTAACACTTTTTTGGTTACTACATGATTCCATACAGTGAGGGAAAAAAATATTTGATCCCCTGCTGATTTTGTACGTTTGCCCACTGACAAAGAAATGATCAGTCTATAATTTCAATGGTAGGTTTATTTGAACAGTGAGAGACAGAATAACAACCATAAAATCCAGAAAAACGCATGTCAAAAATGTTATAAATTGATTTGCATTTTAATGAGGGAAATAAGTATTTGACCCCTCTGCAAAATATGACTTAGTACTTGGTGGCAAAACCCTTGTTGGCAATCACAGAGGTCAGACGTTTCTTGTAGTTGGCCACCAGGTTTGCACACATCTCAGGAGGGATTTTGTCCCACTCCTCTTTGCAGATCTTCTCCAAGTCATTAAGGTTTCGAGGCTGACGTTTGGCAACTCGAACCTTCAGCTCCCTCCACAGATTTTCTATGGGATTAAGGTCTGGAGACTGGCTAGGCCACTCCAGGACCTTAATGTGCTTCTTCTTGAGCCACTCCTTTGTTGCCTTGGCCGTGTGTTTTGGGTCATTGTCATGCTGGAATACCCATCCACGACCCATTTTCAATGCCCTGGCTGAGGGAAGGAGGTTCTCACCCAAGATTTGACGGTACATGGCGCCGTCCATCGTCCTTTTGATGCAGTGAAGTTGTCCTGTCCCCTTAGCAGAAAAACACCCCCAAAGCATAATGTTTCCACCTCCATGTTTGACGGTGGGGATGGTGTTCTTGGGGTCATAGGCAGCATTCCTCCTCCTCCAAACACGGCGAGTTGAGTTGATGCCAAAGAGCTCGATTTTGGTCTCATCTGACCACAACACTTTCACCCAGTTCTCCTCTGAATCATTCAGATGTTCATTGGCAAACTTCAGACGGGCCTGTATATCTGCTTTCTTGAGCAGGGGGACCTTGCGGGCCCTGCAGGATTTCAGTCCATCACGGCGTAGTGTGTTACCAATTGTTTTCTTGGTGACTATGGTCCCAGCCTCCTTGAGATCATTGACAAGATCCTCCCGTGTAGTTCTGGGCTGATTCCTCACCGTTCTCATGATCATTGCAACTCCGCGAGGTGAGATCTTGCATGGAGCCCCAGGCCGAGGGAGATTGACAGTTATTTTGTGTTTCTTCCATTTGCGAATAATCGCACCAACTGTTGTCACCTTCTCACCAAGCTGCTTGGCGATGGTCTTGTAGCCCATTCCAGCCTTGTGTAGGTCTACAATCTTGTCCCTGACATCCTTGGAGAGCTCTTTGGTCTTGGCCATGGTGGAGAGTTTGGAATCTGATTGATTGATTGCTTCTGTGGACAGGTGTCTTTTATACAGGTAACAAACTGAGATTAGGAGCACTCCCTTTAAGAGTGGGCTCCTAATCTCAGCTCGTTACCTGTATAAAAGACACCTGGGAGCCAGAAATCTTTCTGATTGAGAGGGGGTCAAATACTTATTTCCCTCATTAAAATGCAAATCAATTTATAACATTTTTGACATGCGTTTTTCTGGATTTTGTTGTTGTTATTCTGTCTCTCACTGTTCAAATAAACCTACCATTAAAATTATAGACTGATAATTTCTTTGTCAGTGGGCAAACGTACAAAATCAGCAGGGGATCAAATACTTTTATCCCTCACTGTATGTGTTATTTAATAGTTTTGATGTCTTCACTATTATTCTACAATGTAGAAAATAGTAAAAATAAAGAAGAACCCTTGAATGAGTAGGTGTTTCCAAACTTTTTACTGGTACTGTGAATTTGTCCCAATACTTTGACCCAATACCTAAAATGGAAGGACTATGTACAAAAAGTGCTGTAATTTCTAAACAGTTCACCTGATATGGATGAGAATACCCTCAACTTAGAGCTGACAGTCCACACTTTAACCTCATAGACATTGTATAATTTCAAATCCAAAGTGTTGGGAGTACAGAGCCAAAACACAGAATGTGTCACTGTCCCAATACTTTTGGAGCTCACTGTAGGTTGACTGGTGAGCTTAATGTCGCTCATTTCAGTGGTTTCAGCGTCACGCAATAAGAGCTAAGATGCTAATATTTGTGTAAACTCTACACAGTTGTGTTCTGTGAGTGTCACCGAGTAGGCTGACACCCCCATTTCATGTGTGTACAATCCATAGGTTAGGCTGTACAGTGCATATACAGTGGGGAGAACAAGTATTTGATACACTGCCGATTTTGCAGGTATTCCTACTTACAAAGCATGTAGAGGTCTGTATTTTTACACTTCAACTGTGAGAGACGGAATCTAAAACAAAAATCCCGAAAATCACATTGTATGATTTTTAAGTAATTAATTTGCATTTTATTGCATGACATAAGTATTTGATACATCAGAAAAGCAGAACTTAATATTTGGTACAGAAACCTTTGTTTGCAATTACAGAGATCATACGTTTCCTGTAGGTCTTGACCAGGTTTGCACACACTGCAGCAGGGATTTTGGCCCACTCCTCCATACAGACCTCCAGATCCTTCAGGTTTCGGGGCTGTCGCTGGGCAATACGGACTTTCAGCTCCCTCCAAATATTTTCTATTGGTTTCAGGTCTGGAGACTGGCTAGGCCACTCCAGGACCTTGAGATGCTTCTTACGGAGCCACTCCTTAGTTGCCCTGGCTGTGTGTTTTGGGTCGTTGTCATGCTGGAAGACCCAGCCACGACCCATCTTCAATGCTCTTACTGAGGGAAGGAGGTTGTTGGTCAAGATCTCGCGATACATGGCCCCATCCATCCTCCCCTCAATACGGTGCAGTCGTCCTGTCCCCTTTGCAGAAAAGCATCCCCAAAGAATGATGTTTCCACCTCCATGCTTCACGGTTGGGATGGTGTTCTTGGGGTTGTACTCATCCTTCTTCTTCCTCCAAACACAGCGAGTGGAGTTTAGACCAAAAAGCTCTATTTTTGTCTCATCAGACCACATTACCTTCTCCCATTCCTCCTCTGGATCATCCAGATGGTCATTGGCAAACTTCAGACGGGCCTGGACATGCGCTGGCTTGAGCAGGGGGACCTTGCGTGCGCTGCAGGATTTTAATCCATGACAGCATAGTGTGTTACTAATGGTTTTCTTTGAGACTGTGGTCCCAGCTCTCTTCAGGTCATTGACCAGGTCCTACCGTGTGGTTCTGGGCTGATCCCTCACCTTCCTCATGATCATTGATGCCCCACGAGGTGAGATCTTTCATGGAGCCCCAGACTGAGGGTGATTGACCGTCATCTTGAACTTCTTCCATTTTCTAATAATTGCGCCAACAGTTGTTGCCTTCTCACCAAGCTGCTTGCCTATTGTCCTGTAGCCCATCCCAGCCTTGTGCAGGTCTACAATTGTATCCCTGATGTCCTTACACAGCTCTCTGGTCTTGGCCATTGTGGAGAGGTTGGAGTCTGTTTGATTGAGTGTGTGGACAGGTGTCTTTTATACAGGTAACAAGTTCAAACAGGTGCAGTTAATACAGGTAATGAGTGGAGAACAGGAGGGCTTCTTAAAGAAAAACGAACAGGTCTGTGAGAGCCGGAATTCTTACTGGTTGGTAGGTGATCAAATACTTATGTCATGCAATAAAATGCAAATTAATTACTTAAAAATCATACAATGTGATTTTCTGGATTTTTGTTTTAGATTCCGTCTCTCACAGTTGAAGTGTACCTATGATAAAAAATTACAGACCTCTACATGCTTTGTAAGTAGGAAAACCTGCAAAATCGGCAGTGTATCAAATACTTGTTCTCCCCACTGTATATCCATTTGCATCAGTTTCAATGGGGGACTTTTATCTTGAAGGAAAATCGCTGATTCCACTATAGTTTATTTTATTAACAACAAATATAACAGTCCTACTTTACAACATAGTATACAAAAAATATATAAACTTTATACAGGGGTATCCACATTTAAACAAAAAATACACAAGGCTTCACAGGCATATAGGGTTTGATTTACAATGTTTTAATTTATGGAGCATTTAAAAATAATTTTCAAGTTCAATTTTAAAAAGTAAGACTCTTGGCTTTTCTTTAGCCCACTTGCACTCATGTATAAAATATTTACCAATCATAATAAAGACTTTGTTCTGATCCTGATTATTAAATAAAAGTAAAACATCCATACCACCAAGATGTACCCTAGCACCAGTTGATCTAAAAAATTAAATGCTCAAGATCTGTCCAAAAAATCTTAGTACAAATACAATCACAGAATAAAAATGACTTACATTTTAAATCTTGACAGTACCTGGTTAACTGTATAAATTAAGTGAATCATTTTCAATTAAAGTTATTAAATGTAGAAATCCAGTATAATTTTGCAGGAGGAAAAGCAGGCTTGATACTGTATCTTCCTAATTATTAGTGTACTTCTTATCCTTGATTCACACACACACCATCTAATAGGACGCTAAAACTGAATTCTTCATTCCTCTTATAAAGATAATTTCCCTGTACAAGTCTTATAAAGTACTGTATGTGTTTAATTGTTGCTTGGGGAACATCCAATGCCATTGCAGTATGCACTGAGTTGTACCCCACCCCCGAATTCAAAATGGATGAAAAACTTTTTTTTCTCACCCATCTGCACACAATACCTCAGAATGACAAAGTGAAAACATGTTTGACATTTTTACTAATTTATAAAAAATTAAATAAAGAAATACATTATATATACAAAAGTATGTGGACAACCCCTTCAAATTAGTGGATTCGACTATTTCAGCCACACCCGTTGCTGACAGGTGTATAAAATCTAGCACACGGCCATGCCATCTCCATAGACAAACATTGGCAGTAAAAAGGCCTTACTGAATAGCGCAGTGACTTTCAACGTGGCATCGTCATAGGATGCCACCTTTCCAACAAGTCAGTTTGTCAAATTTCTGCCCTGCTAGAGCTGCCCCGCTCAACTGTAACTGCTATTATTTTGAAGTGGAAACGTTTAGGAGTGACAACGGCTCAGCCGGGAAATGGTAGGCCACACAAGAACAGGACCGCTGAGTGCTGATGCTAAAAATAATCTGTCCTCGGTTGCAACATCACTACTGAGTTCCAAACTGCCTCTGGAAGCAACGTCAGCACAATAACTGTTTGTCAGCAGCATAATGAAATGGGTTTCCATGGCCGAGCAGCCGCACACAAGCCTAAGATCCCCATGCGCAATGCCAAGCGTCGGCTAGAGTGGTATAAAGCTCGCTGCCATTGGACTCTGGCGCAGTGGAAACGTGTTCTCTGGAGTGATGAATCACGCTTCACCATCTGGCAGTCAGACGGACAAATCTTGGTTTGGCGGATGCCGGGAGAACGCTACCTCCCCCAATGCACAGTGCCAACTGTAAAGTTTGGTGGAGGAGGAATAATGGTCTGGTGCTGTTTGTCATGGTTCGGGCTAGGCCCCTTGGTTCCAGTGAAGGGAAATCTTAACGCTACATCATACAATGACATTCTAGACACTTCTGTGCTTCCAACTTTGTGGCAACATTTTGGGGAAGGCCCTTTCCTGTTTCAGCATGACAATGCTCCCGTGCACAAAGCGAGGTCCATACAGAAATGGTTTGTCCAGATCGGTGTGGAAGAACTTAACTGGCATGCACAGAGCCCTGACCTCAACCCCATCGAACACCTTTGGGATGAATTGGAACGCCGACTGCGAGCCAGGCCTAATCACCCAACATCAGTGCCCGACCTCACTAATGCTCGTGTGGCTGAACGGAAGCAAGTCCCCACAGCAATGATCCAACATCTAGTGGAAAGCCTTCCCAGAAGAGTGGAGGCTGTTATAGCAGCAAAGGGGAGACCAACTCCATATTAATGCCCATGATTTTGGAATGAGATGTTCGATGAGCAGGTGTCCACATACTTTTGGTCATGTAGTGTATCTAATTTACACAAGTATTCACACCCCTGAATCAAACATGCTAGAATCACCTATTGCAGCGTTTACAGCTGTGAGTCTTTCTGGGTAAGTCTCTAAAGCTTTGCACACCTGCATTGTACAATATTTGGACATTATTCTTTTTTAAATTCTTCAAGCGCTGTCAAGTTGGTTGTTGGTCATTGCTAGAAAGCCATTTTCATGTCTTTCAAGACGATTTAAGTCAAAACTGTAACTAGGCCACTCAGGAACATTCAATGACATCTTGGTTAGCAACTCCAGTGGCGCAGTGGTCTAAGGCACTGCATCTCAGTGCTTGAGGCGTCACTACAGACCCCCTGGTTCGATTCCAGGCTGCATCACAACCGGCCGTGATTGGGAGTCCCATAGGGCGTCGCCAGTGTAGGCCGTCATTGTAAATAAGAATTTGTTCTTAACTGACTTGCCTAGTTAAATAAAGGTAAAAAATAAAATTATTTGTCCTTGTGTTTTAGGTTATTGTCCAGCTGAAAGGTGAATGTCTCCCAGTGTCTGTTGGAAATCAGACTAAAACCAGGGTTTCCTCTAGGATTTTGCCTGTGCTTAGCTCTATTCCATTTATTTTTATCCTAAAAAAACTCCCTAGTCCTTGCCCATGACAATCATACCCATAACATGATGCAGCCACCACCATGCTTGAAAATATGAAGAGTGGTACTCAGTGATGTGTTGTGTTAGCTTTGCCCCAAACATAGTGCTTTTATTTAGGAAATTTTTTGCAGTTTTACAGGATGCATTTTTTGGAAAATGTGTATCCTTATTTTCACTCTCATTTAGGTTAGTAGTGTGGAGTAACTACAATGTTGTTGATCCATCCTCAGTTTTCTCCTATCACAGCAACCGTTGAGGAATTTGTAGCCTCAATTCAGCTTGAAGGAATTTACGTTTTTTAAACTCTAAATGTAATAACATATATCTAAGAAAACACTGTCAGGGTGTTACTATTCCTTCTGCTAAAATATACTGGAATGCAGCCCTGCGACAAGTGAACTGGAACAACGTTTTGTTGCCGTCTGGGAAATATTGTATATCTAATAAGGTGAAAGAAGTATCATATAAACTCATTCACAGAGTGTACCTGGTAAAGACCTTTACCGTACACAGATAAAAAAATTGCTATTGATAACAAATGTGAGTTGTGGTTGTGACCCAGAAACTGACGGCTCTCATGTCAGAAGATTTTGAATTGATTTAGAATACTTTAAGGGAGCACTTTTAATGTTTATTTGGAAGACAAATTGTTTTATTTTGACCCAACTGATAAATCGGGGGGCATAAGTCTCATTTTTAATATGCTTATTGTTCTTGGAAGATTATTTATAAGATGAAGTTGGCTCAGAACAAACCCCTCTTTAATTTGTTTAAGATCGTTAAGTTGATGTTTGTATATTTCTGATTTTGTGTTATTGTGCATCTTTTATTTTCTTTGTTTCAGTCTGGTAATAGGAGGCTGAGTCTGGCTGATCTCATGTCTTTCACCTCCAGATCATCTGTGTATCCCCTGTAGCCCTGAACCAGATCCAGTACTGTCCACTGGGTTGTGCTTCCAGTTCACCTGGGTGTCTTCAGAACCATTCTAGATTGTTGAAGCATGGTGCTGCCAGGTGGGATCAGGTTCTGCATGGGGCATGTATGAATACTGAATGAATGGTGACTCAACCGTATAAGCATCTGCAATGTCTTGTTTATGACAGTATGATACTGTTATAACATACAGTTCAAATAAAGTGTTAGCTACCAAATATCCTTATCATACATCTATCTATTTAATTAAGACCCAAAACCGATACCCAGAACAGATCTATCATCAGCGTTGACTTTATTTCATTTGGAAAGAATGAGAGCATTGTTGAACATATTGTTCCCCCGCTAATGGGAACCATATGTTGGGCAATACGTCCTAAACGTTATTCCCTAACTCTATAGTAAGCTGCTGCAACAGGCTGCCCCAGAGGACACCCAGGGCTTCATGTACACGTGTTAAACTTCTGTTATGAGGGCGCTACGATAGAGGGTTGGCATGGACTAGTGTGTTTGTGTGTGTGTGAGAGAGAGGGGTGGTGTGGTCTAGCTAGCCAATACTGCAGTGACTACTCAATGCAGCCTAACATTATACAGTGGGTACATTATGGCAACATTGTAGAGGAAGTTTTGCCTAACAAAAGCTAGAAGGGCTCCTTAATACTATGCATTCATTGGTCTATTATGCATTTCCACTCAAGGAACCTAAATGTCAATGGTCTGTGCAGTGTAGTGTACCCAATGTAATGACTACTCAATACTGCCTACTTTATACACTGGGTACATTGTATCAACATTGTGGAGTTGAGTTTTGTTTTAATGGCAGACGTTTGGAAATAATTCAAGAACATGCCCTCCTGTAGCTCAATAGGTAGAGCATGGCGTTTGCAACGCCAGGGTTGTGGGTTCGATTCCCATGGGGGGCCAGTATGAAAAATGTATGCACTCACTAACTGTAAGTCGCTCTGGATAAGAGCGTCTGCAAATGACTTAAATGTAAACATGTGAAGGCTACATGTGCAGTATTTCAAATGATGCAACACATTGTACCAAAAATAAATCCAGACAGCATTGTATGAAATCCATGTTTCCTGCTTTAACTTCCTACTTTTCTATAGTCAGGACTTCAAATAAAAACGGAATATGATTATGTAATACCCTAGTTCAGCCGGATTAGCTGACGTCAAAAAAACGATCCGACCGCTTCAAAAAGGGGCAGAAGGCCGTGCGTCATGATTCTGAACAGTCAGATACTGTAGCTAGCAACAATCACAAGAGGCTGCCATCGTAAGTGGCTTGTTCCAGGTCGTTTGAGCTTGTTCTTGACACCAGGTCTTGATTTGAGGTGGTGTTTTGACTGATGTCACATCTATGCTAATATGGCAAAAATGTGCTAGCTAGCTAACAAACAACAGTAACTATGTATTTGAGAGACAAGTGCTCATTGTCCAACTTTATTTATGTTTTAAATAAACATTGGAGATTAAATATAGTTTACATGTGATCATCAATCTAAGCCAACCTCATCTGTTTTGCCCCATAGGTGCACACGCAGCGTTTTCTTTGCGAAACAACCAACCAGTCTATATGTGCTTTACTGCGGCTTTGTGCGAAGACAGGGTGTATTAGCTAGGTTTCCATCCAAATTAGGTCTCAAGCGCTAGGTTTCCATCCAATTTGCGACAGATTTTCATGCGAATATTGTAAAATATGTAAAAAAAAAAATTAAAAAAAATATGTGCATTTCCCCACCAGAGATGTTTCCATCAAATCGAATTGTTGCGGGTAAACGGCTGTGCCTGATGAAGTACTTCACAAAAAAATAACGTATGCAAGGTTAAATTCCCTTATACCGAATAACAAATACAAGTTAAATGGGTTTCCATCGCATTTTCAACTCTACTGATGGTTTTCCTCACTAAAAATATTGCGTTATATAGTGAATGTGGCCACTCTGGTCTCGGCACGTGCACTTACATAAAAAAAAAAAAGTCATTTAGCAGACGCTCTTATCCTGAGCGATTTACAGTTAGTGAGTGCATACATTTTTCATACTATAGCCAATAGCTTGCACTCGCAAATACAGTGCAGGTATTGGTGGACAAAACAACAAGATTATTTTTTATTTGTCAAACGGCTGCCAAACATAGATTATCATGTCACCAGAATACAACCCTCGATATTTATTGAAAGGAGCATCAAGCTCATCACCGTGCACTTTCACCACCCTGTGAAGTTCATCATAACGCATTTCATCTGTAGCCTATAAACTGCATGGCTTCCCAAAGTCGTAGTGGGAGAACCACACAATATTATCGCGTGAATACAATTTACTTCGATGTATATATATATATATATACACACAAAGTAATGACATGGTAAACTTGCTGTATTTACACATGCTTTCTGGCATAGTTTGAAAATAGGAACCACATGAGGAAGCATGAGGCAGCAACAACAAACAAGAACATGACTGAACTCAAGTTTAGGTTTTATCCTTTTTTTATTTTGAACTTTGATACATTTCAGTTCCTCCTCCACAGGTAGCTGCATGGAGGCGCCTGTCCAACAGTCACCCCCAACCTCTGACCTTTAACCTTATGCCAGGGTCAGACATGGTGACCCCTCATAGGCCCAGCAGCCCCTCCAAAATGGAGTCTTATCGTTAAAAAAACAAAAACAAGCAGCAACTCTGCCGTCTTGATTAATCCCACCGTCCCTGTATGTTTAATGTAAAATTTAGTACATTTCCCTCCTTTTAAAAAATACAAAGTACTGTACTCTTATGTACAAATCAAAAACAGTCCAACAAACTTACAAACACAAACATATTGCTTCTTCCAACCTTGCAGCTCAGACACGAATCTGCAACCATTGAAGCATTCCATGCTTAACAATACACTGGTGCTTAATTTTTTCCTAACTCAGGGATCAACATACCCCCATTCTGTTTTTTCTTTTGGGAGGGTTTCCTCAACAACAAAACGTTAAAAAAAAAGGAAGTTGAAGAAGGTGAATGTGATGCATGCTGGTAGTAAAGGACCAATCAGACGTCAGAACAGAAGATAAAACAGCTCTCTCCACAGGAGGCAATGAGCTGCAGCTCAGATGTCCATCTCAAACTGGCTGTCATCTACAGAGGGAGAGAGAGACAGCAGGAGAAAGAGAAGGAGAGAGAGAAGGAGCGAGATGATAGGGAAGAGAAAAGAGATTGACATTAACAAATCAGTCATTACTTGTATCAGTCCACTAAGTCCTAACCACACCCATAATAACGTATTGACGGGGGAGTGACAGTGTTGTGTTCATCCTTCTTATCAATGTGGTGTTTTTGTCAACTCCAGACAGGAGAGACAACAAATCTCCCAGAGCAGACACACAATCCCCTAACCCCTCTGTTTCTGTTTGTCTGTCTTAGGGGCAAGTAGAGGGGAGAGAAAACAGGTCATCTTTAATCGCCATCCTCTTTAGCCTCACAGAGAGAAGGGGAACAGAGGGGAGAGAGAAATAGGAGAGAGTGGAGGGAGAAAAGGGGGAGGGGAGATAGTGGAGGGAGAAATAGGAGAGAGAGGGGGGAGAGAGTAGAGGGAGAAAAGGGGGAGAGAGAAATAAGAGAGAGAGGGGGGACAGAGTGGAGGGAGAAATAGGAGAGAGAGGGGGGAGAGAGTGGAGGGAGAAAAGGGGGAGAGGGGAGAGAGATGGACAGAAAGAGGGGTCAGAGAGAAACAGAAAGAGATAGAGGATGGTGTGCCTAATCTCCACAACAACAGTAATCTCGTGACCAATAGCAGCAGCAGCCAAACCTCAGACCACACCAGGCCACTCCCTCTCTGCTGTTGAAACAATCTCCATTTAACTGTTTATCTAGTATCTAGTGTCCCTGTGCTGGCCTGACCTCTCAACACAGATAACCAACTGGACCAGAGAACCAACCTGATACTTAACGACACTGTCTGCAACTAGCCCACAGCTCACCATCATAGTAGTGTGTGTCTTCAGCCGCAAAACAAAACCGTGCCCTATGACAACAACAGATAGGCAGCTGATACGTAGAGATATCTACAGCAAAGTACCAGACAAGATACACACTGATATGAACAGATAGCTGCAGAGTTTTGGATAGGACAACATTACACAATGTTCTATGGGCAACTCCGATTTGGTAACGGAATTTCAAGTTTTAATCACTTAATAATTCATAAACAAATTTGATATCAGTAAAAACACCAACTAATTGATAGGTCTACCTTTACTTGTTACTTCTCTGAACTTTCATTATCCTCCCTCATAAGGGAGAGAAATTAGAACATACCTTAAAGATGTGGGTTTTTGGTAACAGAATTTCAAAGCACAAGGCAAAGTCTTAAACTTACAGCAGGCAGAAAAAATTATCCAAAACTAAATATAAGTGTTGATATTAGTTGGCAGGGGTCTTTACTTCAAAATTGTGTTTTGAGGCATTTCTAATACCTTAAAACGTTTTAATGGTAGATGTTTTCTAAGAAGCCTTTTCCATCTGTTTTAGGATGGACAGTTTTAGAAAACGGTTTGCCTTAATTTCTCAAAAGTATAGACTCAGCTCTCATTTGACAGCCAATTTGACATGTTCCTATGAACTTCACATGTTGGTGCTCATGGGTCCTTTTACCTAATGTGAATAGGCTACTTCTAGGAAGAAAGCATTTTTCTATAGTAAATGAACAGGGCCCAGGACTTGGAAGTCTAGGTCCTGACAGACTAGTATTAGGTAGGCCTATTACATGACTTTGGTCCAAGGATGCAGTGGCCTAGTTTCACAGTACCGTCAAGGGGATAAGGCCTAGTAACGTTCCACAAACACTCAACACACAGACCAGAATAACAGCAGGTGATAATGCCTGACAGACAGGAATAACAGCAGGTGATAATGCCTGATAGACAGGAATAACAGTAGGTGATAATGCCTGACAGACAGGAATAACAGTAGGTGATAATGCCTGACAGACAGGAATAACAGTAGGTGATAATGCCTGACAGACAGGAATAACAGCAGGTGATAATGCCTGACAGACAGGAATAACAGCAGGTGATAATGCCTGACAGACAGGAATAACAGTAGGTGATAATACCTGACAGACAGACAGACAGACAGACAGGAATAACAGCAGGTGATAATGCCTGACAGACAGGAATAACAGTAGGTGATAATGCCTGTGAACTGCTGCTTTGGCCTTCTATTCCCCCTCATCCACTTCTTAAAACAACCAGGCTAGAAATGGCGTCAAGAGTTTTGCTCAGTAACACATAGCTGTTGATACTGCATACACACATGTCTGGTAAGAATATTTAACAAAGGTTACACTGTACATGCAGAAAGTTATCCTACATTTCACAAAGATGTGAATAAATTGGCAACAATGTGCATGGATAGCAGGTAACACTAGATTCCATAAAGACATGCAAAGAACATACAGCTAGGTACATGTCAACATGATCATATAGCTGGTTGAATGGGAATAAAGGCAGGGTAGCGCTAGCAGCCGGTTATCCCAGTGTGTACCTACCATGTCCCCTTTGACCTCCTCTGTGTGTGTGTGTGTGTGTACGTGTTCATATGCACGTTTATGTCAGTGTGCACATCTGTACAGAATGTGTTTGTGAGATATACACTACCGGTGAAAAGTTTTAGAACACATACTCATTCAAGGGTTTTTCTTTATTTTTACTATTTTCTACATTGTAGAATAATAGTGAAGACATCAAAACTATGTGTCCAAACTTTTGACTGGGACTGTGTGCTGCGTGTATGTGTATATATATATATATATATACAGGTAAAAGTCAGTAAATTAGAATATTTTGAAAAACTTGATTTATTTCAGTAATTGCATTCAAAAGGTGTAACTTGTACATTATATTTATTCATTGCACACAGACTGATGCATTCAAATGTTTATTTCATTTAATTTTGATGATTTGAAGTGGCAACAAATGAAAATCCAAAATTCCGTGTGTCACAAAATTAGAATATTGTGTAAGGGTTACATTTTGAAGACACCTGGTGCCACAAACTAATCAGCTGATTAACTCAAAACACCTGCAAAGGGCTTTAAATGGTCTCTCAGTCCAGTTCTGAAGCCTACACAAACATGGGGAAGACTTCAGATTTGACAGCTGTCCAAAAGGCGACCATCGACACATTGCACAAGGAGGGAAAGACACAAAAGGTTATTGCAGAAGAGGCTGGCTGTTCTCAGAGCTCTGTGTCCAAACACATTAATAGAGAGGCAAAGGGAAGGAAAAACTGTGGTCAGAAAAAAGTGTACAAGCGATAGGGATCACCGCGCCCTAGTCAAGATTGTGAAAAAAACCCATTCAAAAATGTGGGGGAGATTCACAAGGAGTGGACAGCTGCTGGAGTCAGGGCTTCAAGATCCACCACCAAGAGACGCTTGAAAGACATGGGTTTCAACTGCCGCATACCTCGTGTCAAGCCACTGTTGACCAAGAAACAGCGCGAAAAGCGTCTCACCTGGGCTAAGGAAAAAAAGAGCTGGACTGCTGCTGAGTGGTCTAAAGTCATGTTTTCTGACGAAAGCAAATTTTGCATTTCCTTTGGAAATCGAGGTCCCAGAGTCTGGAGGAAGACAGGAGAGGCACAGGATCCACGTTGCCTGAAGTCTAGTGTAAAGTTTCCACCATCAGTGATGGTTTGGGGTGCCATGTCATCTGCTGGTGTCGGTCCACTCTGTTTCCTGAGATCCAGGGTCAACGCAGCCGTCTACCAGCAAGTTTTAGAGCACTTCATGCTTCCTGCTGCTGACCTGCTCTATGGAGATGGAGATTTCAGGTTCCAACAGGACTTGGCGCCTGCACACAGCGCAAAATCTACCCGTGCCTGGTTTACGGACCATGGTATTTCTGTTCTAAATTGGCCAGCCAACTCCCTGACCTTAGCCCCATAGAAAATCTGTGGGGTATTGTGAAAAGGAAGATGCAGAATGCCAGACCCAACAACGCAGAAGAGTTGAAGGCCACTATCAGAGCAACCTGGGCTCTCATAACACCTGAGCAGTGCCAGAAACTCATCGACTCCATGCCACGCCGCATTAATGCAGTAATTGAGGCAAAAGGAGCTCCAACCAAGTATTGAGTATTGTACATGCTCATATTTTTCATTTTCATACTTTTCAGTTGGCCAACATTTCTAAAAAATCCCTTTTTTGTATTAGCCTTAAGTAATATTCTAATTTTGTGACACACAGAATTTTGGATTTTCATTTGTTGCCACTTCAAATCATCAAAATTAAATGAAATAAACATTTGAATGCATCAGTCTGTGTGCAATGAATAAATATAATGTACAAGTTACACCTTTTGAATGCAATTACTGAAATAAATCAAGTTTTTCAAAATATTCTAATTTACTGACTTTTACCTGTATATATATATATACACACAGTGAGCTCCATAATTCATTGGACAGTGACCATTGTTTTGTTATTTTGGTTCTGTACTCTAGCACTTTGAGTTTGAAAGGATACAATGACAATGAGCGTGAAGTGCAGACTGTCAGCTTTAATTTGAGGGTATTTTCATACATATCGGATGAACCGTTTAGAAATGACAGCACCTTTTGTACATGGTCCCCCCATTTTAAGGTACTACAAGTATTTGTTAAATTGGCTTCACAGATGTGTGTCGTTAGGCAGGTGTATTCATTTGTGTCGTTAGTGAATGCAGGAGAGCTGTTGATGAATAGTAATGATTCTAGACGTTGCTATTGCCTTTGGAGGTTGTTATTGGGGTGTGACAACATGAGGAAGACAGCCGTGTCGATGCAAATGAAGTTGGCCGTCATAAGGCTCAGAAATGAAAATCAATCATTCAGGAACATTGCAAAAAACCCTGGCCATGCCCAAGTCAACAGTTTTGTTCATCATTAACAAGAAAAAAACAACCGGTGAACTCAATTATGTCAAAAGACCCGGTAGACAGAGGAAGACCACTGTAGTGGATGACCGGAGAATACTCTCTATGGTGAAGAAAACCCCCTGATAACAGCCCAACAGATCAAAAACACTCTCCTGGATGCAGGTGTAGATGTGTCAAAGTCTACCATACGCAGAAGACTACACCAGCAGGACTACAGAGGGTACACTACAAGATGCAAACCACTGATAAGCCTGAAGAACAGAAAGGCAAGATTACAGTTTGCTAAAAAAGCACCTAAAAGAGCCCCAAGAGTTCTGGAAAAAAGTATTGTGGACAGATGAGACAAAGATTAACATGTACCAGAGTGATGGAAAGACAAAAGTGTGGAGAAAAAAAGAAATGCCCATGATCCAAAGCATACCACCTCATCCATGAAACATGGTGGAGGGGGTGTTATGGCCTGGGCCTGTATGGCTGCCAGTGGAACAGGCTCACTTGTCTTCATCGATGATGTGACTGCAGACAGAAGTAGAACAATGAATTCTGAAGTCTACAGAAATATTTTATCTGCTCAGATAAAACCAAATGCCTCCAAACTCATTGGACGGCACTTAATCATGCAACAAGACAATGACCCTAAACATACTGCTAGAGCAACAAAGGGGGTTTTTGATGGCCAAAAAGTGGAAAATCCTTGACTGGCCGAGTCAATCACCAGATCTGAATCCAATTGAACATGCATTTTACATGCTGAAGAGGAGACTTAAGGCAATAAGTCCCCGAAACAAGCAGGAACTTAAGATGGCTGCAGTACAGGCCTGGCAGAGCATCACCAGGGAAGATACCCAGCGTCTGGTGATGGCGATGCATCGCAGACTTCAAGCAGTCATTGCATGCAAAGGATATGCGACCAAATATTAACAATGATTACTTTATTCTACATTATGTTAAACTGTCCAATGTTTTTTGATGCCCGAAAATGGGGGGGACCATGTACAAAAGCTTCTATAATTCGGAAACGGTTCATCCGATATGTATGAAAATACCCTCAAATTAAAGCTGACAGTCTGCACTTCACCCTCATTGTCATTGTATCCTTTCAAACTCAAAGTGCTAGAGTACAGAACCAAAATAACAAAAGAATGGTCACTGTCCAGTGAATTATGGAGCTCACTGTATATATATATACAGTGGGGAAAAAAAGTATTTAGTCAGCCACCAATTGTGCAAGTTCTCCCACTTAAAAAGATGAGAGAGGCCTGTAATTTTCATCATAGGTACACGTCAACTATTATTGACAAAATGAGGAAAAAAAATCCAGAAAATCACATAGTAGGATTTTTAATGAATTTATTTGCAAATTATGGTGGAAAATAAGTATTTGGTCACCTACAAACAAGCAAGATTTCTGGCTCTCACAGACCTGTAACTTCTTCTTTAAGAGGCTCCTCTGTCCTCCACTTGTTACCTGTATTAATGGCACCTGTTTGAACTTGTTATCAGTATAAAAGACACCTGTCCACAACCTCAAACAGTCACACTCCAAACTCCACTATGGCCAAGACCAAAGAGCTGTCAAAGGACACCAGAAACAAAATTGTAGACCTGCACCAGGCTGGGAAGACTGAATCTGCAATAGGTAAGCAGCTTGGTTTGAAGAAATCAACTGTGGGAGCAATTATTAGGAAATGGAAGACATACAAGACCACTGATAATCTCCCTCGATCTGGGGCTCCACACAAGATCTCACCCCGTGGGGTCAAAATGATCACAAGAACAGTGAGCAAAAAATCCCAGAACCACACGGGGGGACCTAGTGAATGACCTGCAGAGAGCTGGGACCAAAGTAACAAAGCCTACCATCAGTAACACACTACGCCGCCAGTGACTCAAATCCTGCAGTGCCAGACGTGTCCCCCTGCTTAAGCCAGTACATGTCCAGGCCCGTCTGAAGTTTGCTAGAGTGCATTTGGATGATCCTGAAGAGGATTGGGAGAATGTCATATGGTCAGATGAAACCAAAATATAACTTTTGGTAAAAACTCAACTCGGTCGTGTTTGGAGGACAAAGAATGCTGAGTTGCATCCAAAGAACACCATACCTACTGTGAAGCATGGGGGGTGGAAACATCATGCTTTGGGGCTGTTTTTCTGCAAAGGGACCAGGACGACTGATCCGTGTAAAGGAAAGAATGAATGGGGCCATGTATCGTGAGATTTTGAGTGAAAACCTCCTTCCATCAGCAAGGGCATTGAAGATGAAACGTGGCTGGGTCTTTCAGCATGACAATGATCCCAAACACACCGCCCGGGCAACGAAGGAGTGGCTTCGTAAGAAGCATTTCAAGGTCCTGGAGTGGCCTAGCCAGTCTCCAGATCTCAACCCCATAGAAAATCTTTGGAGGGAGTTGAAAGTCCGTGTTGCCCAGCGACAGCCCCCAAAACCTCACTGCTCTAGAGGAGAACTGCATGGAGGAATGGGCCAAAATACCAGCAACAGTGTGTGAAAACCTTGTGAAGACTTACAGAAAATGTTTGACCATTGCCAACAAATGGTATATAACAAAGTATTGAGAAACTTTTGTTGTTGACCAAATACTTATTTTCCACCATAATTTGCAAATAAATTCATTAAAAATCCTACAATGTGATTTTCTGGAATATTTTTTCTCATTTTGTCTGTCATAGTTGATGTGTACCTATGATGAAAATTACAGGCCTCTCTCATCTTTTTAAGTGGGAGAACTTGCACAATTGGTGACTGACTAAATAAATTTTTTCCCCCACTGTATATATATATACATACACACACACGCATGTCTAGTGTGTTTGGTGTGCATATTCCTACCTGCCAGGTCCTTCTCCTCCTCCTCCTCCAGCTCCTCTTTTAGCTCCTGTAGTTTGCCCAGAGGGTGCAGAGCGGGCACCGTCACCCCAGGGATCTGGGGCAGGCAGCAGGGAGGGGTACGGGCAATGGGAGAGTTACGACAGTCCAGGAGGAACTTCCTGTCGTAGATGATGCGTGTTCCTGTCAGAGGGGGGGGGGGGCAGGGTTAGCTGACTTGCAGTTTTTATGACTGTTAACAGCCAGTGAAGGGAGTTGCACCATGTTGACCAAAGCAGTGTGGTAAAACCAGTGTAAATTGACTAGGGCTGACCCCATTTAGTCGACTGGTCGATTGTTTGGTCAATAGGCTGTTGGTCAACCAAGATGTCTTTAGTCGAGCAGTAGCCAAAAAAACAAAACAAAAACTCATGGTGTACAAGACACCTGTCTGATTGGATCCTGTCTGAGTGGACTGATCCATTGTGGAGGCCGTGCGAATGGTACAGTCCATCACTAAGACGTGTGCTACTGAAAATGTATATGGTTATTTTACGTAAGAACAAAAGCTGCAACACGGATAAAAATAATATTTTACAACAAATGCGCTTTCTCCCGCGTTGGATAGCGGTCTCTGTCCGCGGTTCTTAAACTCATCAGTGTGCTGTTGATTTGGCGCTTTTTTCTAGACCATGTTGCTATGTGCATAATAATAATAATAATAATAATAATAATAATAATAACAACATGCTATTTAGCAGACACTTTAATCCAAAGCGATTTACAGTCATGTGCGCATACATTTTTACGTATGGGTGGTCCCGGGGATCGAACCCACTACCCTGGCGTTACAAGCGCCATGCTCTACAAATTGAGCTACAGAGGACCACAATAGCAAAGTTAACCAGCATATTGGTGTTGAGAACAATGCTGTGGAGGCAGCAGCGGAGTTAGGAGATGAGAAAACAGCCCTTGCCTTAATTGTCTAAGAAAAATGAGGAAACCAACTTATTTAGGTCTATAATCAATAGCCTCTGTTAAATGTGCCTGGCTCTAAAAATCATCCATCTCTCATTATATATATATATATATATATATATATATATATATATATATATATATATATATATATATATATATATATATATATATATATATATAAAAAAAAGCCATATCTCAGACTGCCCATCTTAATCTTTTCTTTTTATTGGCCAGTCTGAGATATGGCTTTTTCTTTGGAACTCTGCCTAGAAGGTCAGCATCCCGGAGTCGCCTCTTCACTGTTGACGTTGAGACTGGTGTTTTGCGGGTACTATTTAATTAAGCTGCCAGTTGAGGACCTGTGAGACATCTGTTTCTCAAACTAGACACTAATGTATTTGTCCTCTTGCTCAGTTGTGCACCGGGGCCTCCCACTCCTCTTTCTATTCTGGTTAGAGCCAGTTTGCGCTGTTCTGTGAAGGGAGTAGTACACAGCGTTGTACGAGATCTTCAGTTTCTTGGCAATTTCTCGCATGGAATAGCCTTCATTTCTCAGAACAAGAATAGACTGACGAGTTTCAGAAGAAAGTTCTTTGTTTCTGGCCATTTTGAGCCTGTAATCGAACCCACAATTACTGATGCTCCAGATACTCAACTAGTCTCAAGAAGGCCATTTTTACATTTACATTTTAGTCATTTAGCAGACGCTCTTATCCAGAGCGACTTACAGTTAGTGAGTGCATATATTTTTCATACTGGCCCCCCGTGGGAATCTTTTACTGCTTCTTTAATCAGCACAACAGTTTTCAGCTGTGCTAACATAATTGCAAAAGGGTTTTCTAATGATCAATTAGCTTTTTAAAATGATAAACTTGGATTAGCAAACACAACGTGCCATTGGAACACCGGACTGATGGTTGCTGATAATGGGTCTCTGTACGCCTATGTAGATATTCCATTAGAAATCAGCCATTTCCAGCTACAATTGCCATTTACAACATTAACAATGTCTACACTGTATTTCTGATGAATTTGATGTTATTTTAATGGACAAAAAAAATGTTTTTCTTTCTAAAACAAGGACATTTCTAAGTGACCCCAAACTTTTGAACGGTAGTGTGTGTAATATATATATAAATAAATAAATAAATAAATAAATAAATAAATAACAGATCCTGCTTCTGTTGCCTGTTTGAGTTTGTTTAGTAGCCTACAAGTCTGATAAACAATTTCACAAATTCGGCTGTTTTAATCTTTCCTATGCTGTAATAAAGGCTTTACACTTTTCCTTCCATTAGAACAGCCTCTCCGGTAATATTTATTTAGTGTGGTTTACACTGTTCCAAATTGTCTAAAAAATAATATTTATAATAACCCTCCTTTTTCTTGATCTCATTATTGTTGTTATGATCATCATTATAATAATAGTAATAATTTCATTATCATTAGTAGGCTTATAGAGCAGCCACCATCGAGCTGTAAGCCTAAGCGTGCATCCTGTTTAGTCTTAATACGCAACTTACATAAGCCTATATTTCAATACTTATTATATAGGCTACAGTACTGTAGCCTATATAATACACAGCATACGAGTCATTAATGATTTGAAATGCAATCAAGAATTTTTGTTTAAAATAAAATAAAGCGACCCTTGAATAATTTGCCTAAACAAAATAAATTGTTCCATTTCGTAAATTGCATTCACGATTGAATGAGACTTATTTTAATCTTTGCTGTAATAAAGGCTATACCAAAAAAGAAAAAAAAACTCTGGTACGCTTGTCATTTATTTAGTGTTGTTTAAATCTGTCTGTTTGAAACAATGTAAAGTGTTATCTAACAGCATCTGTTTGGCACATGCACACAGCACTTGCTCCTCACCTTATTATTATTATTGAGCTACAGTATTTTCCACAACTAGTCAAATGTATTCCACACATCGGACTTCCCCTTTACCTCCTGAGCCTACCAGTAAACATTCCCCCGTTTCGAGTTTATTTGTCACGTCCTCTGCATCCATTTTGCTGTCACATGTGGTACGGTATTCGGAGTTTGTTATACCCAATTTATTGATGTGATGATATGCTATAGCTCAGGCCCTATTGGTCACGTGCATGCGATGCATACATGAGTCACATAAAGAGAGCAAGGGGTTGAGGGAATGTTTTTCCTAAACAAATGAGGGATTTTGGTAACAGAACTTTTCAGTCAGAAATGGCTGTAATTACGTTACATCTTCAGCAACACGGACAACGCGATAAACGCTGTTGATGTTCTGTGGTGGTCGCTGCAGAAGGGAGGAGAGACAGACAACGGGTGCTAGTCACACAGCCACTCGCTGTCTTTTTTTTTTTTAACACAGCAAGTCTGAGCCTGGCACAATCAAATCAATTGCGATCAGACTCCCTCTAGTAATTTTTGTTTCTTAATTATTTCATCAAACAGTGCCCTTAAAGCATCAGACAAGCTCAGTGCATATAGTTGATTTGATTAAGACACATAGGATGTGTCTATACACATTTAACAATTTTGACTAATCGATTGGTCTTAAGAACAGACTACACTCGGTTGACCAATATTTTTATTTTAGTCATTGACTCATGTACCATAAAATCTGTTGGAGAGATTAGTTGTAAACGCAAACACATTATTCAGTGTACAAAAATTGATGATAGTTCCTGATTTATCCAGTCTGGTCCTTGAAGACTGGCCATGAATCTTTTGATGTCAAAACTGCACAAATACAAGAGAGTAGTAACTCCCTGACAGGGCAGAGGGAGGGATGTATCTGGAAGAAACTGGGAGTCCACCCCTCCTTGGCCTCAGGTTCAGGATGCATACCAAACACACACACCCTGTTTTCAGCCCAAGGAGAAGAGAGGGAGGAGGAGAGGAGGGTGGGGAAGAGGGGTCATCAGTTGGCCATAGTGAGTTAGGGATGAGAGGAAGACAGGAGGATACAGAGGAAAAAGGAGAGGTCGTGGGTTAGCAGTAGTGAGTGACTTCTAGGAAAGTGGAGAACATCAACAAGTTCCAGGAAGAGGTGACAGGTGGCAGACCAGAACCATATGTGGTCACCACCAAACTCACAGAACTCTGTGTAGCCTGCACCACGTAGCACACTTCAGGAGCTCTGTGTAGCCTGCACCAGGAGCTCTGTGTAGCCTGCACCAGGAGCTCTGTGTAGCCTGCACCAGGAGCTCTGTGTAGCCTGCACCAGGAGCTCTGTGTAGCCTGCACCAGGAGCTCTGTGTAGCCTGCACCAGGAGCTCTGTGTAGCCTGCACCAGGAGCTCTGTGTAGCCTGCACCAGGAGCTCTGTGTAGCCTGCACCAGGAGCTCTGTGTAGCCTGCACCACGTAGCACACTTCAGGAGCTCTGTGTAGCCTGCACCAGGAGCTCTGTGTAGCCTGCACCACGTAGCACACTTCAGGAGCTCTGTGTAGCCTGCACCAGGAGCTCTGTGTAGCCTGCACCAGGAGCTCTGTGTAGCCTGCACCAGGAGCTCTGTGTAGCCTGCACCAGGAGCTCTGTGTAGCCTGCACCAGGAGCTCTGTGTAGCCTGCACCAGGAGCTCTGTGTAGCCTGCACCAGGAGCTCTGTGTAGCCTGCACCAGGAGCTCTGTGTAGCCTGCACCAGGAGCTCTGTGTAGCACGCTACAGATCTGTACTGTAGTCACCAGCAGAGTTTCCCCCTACATTCTGTTTGCTTAGGTGGGCTGCCAAGGCCTCCTGTGGTGATAACCTCCCATCAACCAGGAAGCCTCAGGAATGGGGTATGTTGAGTCAAACACCTTGGTTGTTGTGGAACCAAATGTCATCTCCTCCTCACAAGGCCTAGACCATTAGGCATACAGTATGTAAAGGGAAACTTACATTTACATTTTAGTCATTTAGCAGACGCTCTTATCCAGAGCGACTTACAGTTAGTGAGTGCATTCATTTTTTGGGGGGGGACTTGCTACTCCATAAAAAGTATGTCTGCATGTTTCACTTTGCATGTCTACAGTGGAGACTGGTTGGTAAACAACAGGGCTCTGACAGGTTGCTGACAGACTGAAGTCTTCCCTGAATTGCAACGGAACATTCATAAAACTGTTAGATATTATATCATACTGAATATGAATATCATGCTGAATATGAATATCATGCTGATGAACTGAAGTTTGACCTGAACCACTGTGTACCAATCATAGATAAAAACTCATTAGCAGGCTGCCTGACAGAACATTTCATAAACAGTTGTTAGATGTGAATCATCCAATGTTGTGGTGTCTACTAATGAAGTTTGCCCTGGACAGGGTTACATGGAGAGGACAGGGATTGGTGCCATGCAGTATTTAGTATTAGCAGTGGTGTAAAGTACTTAAGTAAAAATACTTCAAAGTACTACTTAAGTAGTATCTATACTTTACTTTTTATATTTTTGACTACTTTTACTTCTACATTCCTAAAGAAAATAATGTACTTTTTACTCCATACATTTCCCCTTACACCCAAAAGTACTCATTACATTTTGAATGCTTAGCAGGACAGGAAAATTGTCCAATTCACACACTTATCAAGAGAATGTCCCTGGCCATCTCCACTGCCCCGGATCTGGCAGGCTCACTAAACACGAATGCTTCATTTCTAAATTATGTCTGAGTGTTGGAGTGTGCCCCTGGATATCCGTAAAAAATAAAATAAAACTGCTTTTCTTAATATAAGGAACTTGAAATTATTTATACTTTTACTTCTGATACTTAAGTATATTTTAGCAATTACATTTACTTTTGATACTTAAGTACGTTTAAAACAGACTTTTAGACTTTTACTCAAGTAGTATTTTACTGGGTGACTTTCACTTTTACTCAAGTCATTTTCTATTAAGGTATCTTTACTTTTACTCAAGTATGACAATTGGGTACTTTTTCCACCGCTGAGTATTAGTACAGCATGCTGGAGTTACAACTGATGCAGTGCAGAACAGTTCTATTTCCACACACACACTATGCCTGTTGAGCACCCTGTCCTGAACAAAAGGGGAGTGGAGGGGAGGGAGTGTGTGTGTGTACATTGGGGCAGGAATTCAGGCAGAAGCTATGCAGAGACAGCAGGCCAGCCAGCAGCTAAACTATAGTGCCCTGGCCCTGAGTTATGCAGAAGAGGCCCAGCCAAGCCCAGCTCTGTGGCCAATCTCTTTGTTCACATGAAACCTACCCCATCCCATGTAATGCTACTCACTCTGTCTGTGGCAATGGGACATCACCCTGTGCATGCTTGTTGTGCTCACATGAGCAGTTAGTTGCATAAAATGAACTTCTAGTTATAGAGGCATCATGTGAAACTGCTCTAGGCCATCTGTTGTAAGGCATCAATGAAGAATCACAAATAAGCACGAATGACAGTAGCAGAGCTGTTCCTACTGCTCCTTAAAGCTCATAACTAAGTTGTTCTGGTCTGGCCATGCCTTCCACAACGCAACATGGACATGAAGGATCTATAGCTGACCTGAAACCACAGCTTTCTGCTCTCCTCAGCCAAACATTCCACCACTCCCTCCCTCGTGCCCTCCCAAGTCCTCACTTTTACATTTAAGTCATTTAGCAGACGCTCTTATCCAGAGCGACTTACAGTTAGCGAGTGCATACATTTTCATACTGGCCCCCCGTGGGAAACGAACCCACAACCCTGGCGTTGCAAGCGCCATGCTCTACCAACTGAGCTACAGGGGACTTCAACCATTCTTAGAAAGGAAGGCCTCTCCCCCCCTCTCTCTTTCCTCTCTATCTCCCATTCAATTCTATTTAAGGGGCTTTATTGGTATGGGAAACATATGTTAACATTGCCAAAGCGAGTGAAATAGATTATAAACTAAAGTGAAATAAACAATAAAAAATTAACAGTAAACATTACTCACAAAAGTTCCAAAGGAATATAAACATTTCAAATGTCATTATGTCTGTATCCACACAGTGTAACGATGTGCAAATAGGCTATGCTCACTGAGTCTGTACATAGTCAAAGCTGTCCTTAAGTTTGGGTCAGTCACAGTGGTCAGGTATTCTACCACTGTGTACTCTCTGTTTAGGCCCAAATAGCATTCTAGTTTGCTCTGTTTGTTTGTTAGTTCTTTCCAATGTGTCAAGTAATTCTCTTTTTGTTTTCTCATGATTTGGTTAGGTCTAATTGTGTTGCTGTCCTGGGGCTCTGATCGTGTACAGAGCCCCAGGAACAGCTTCCTTAGAGGACTCTTCTCCAGGTTCATCTCTCTGTAGGTGATGGCTTTGTTATGGAAAGTTTTATGAATTGCTTCCTTTTAGGTGTTTGTAGAATTTACCGGCTCATTCCTGGATTTTTTTCAGCCCTCCCTCTCACTCTCCACTTGGCTGGAACAGAATGTTCCTACAGTATTCCTGAAATGCACCAGGGAAGCTGTGGTGGCCTGCAGAGGGGATGTCTCCCTCTCTCCACCCCAATCGCCGCCCTAAATCTGGCCCCGCCCACCAATAGGTCATAGGTTAAGAGGAGCTTGTTGTTCACCAATATGCTTTTTCCACCAGTATTTTTCCTCTCCAGAATGTTGTGCCAATTTTGACAACCATAACTCCCATTACTATGGCTACTTCACTTACATAATGTGCCATGGTTTTCATATCACGAGATCTGATGTATAGCAGATCCCAACTGACACTACATTTCGCCCAGTGAAAGTTCATTGGGAATCGGTTCCCAACATAACACTTTACATGAGTGTTGTTGTGAACGTGAATTGCAGCAGCCAGTTCACTGGTCTGCGAGTCTACACAGGTCTGAAGTTTGTGTGTGGTAAACAGACAGTACCGAATCCCACCACCAGACTGCACGTAAGCAGCCATGCGGTTAAACCAGTGGGGTTGAACAAGTGAACCTTATTTTTTCCCACATCACTGAAAAATTCATTTTTTATTTTCGTCTGTCAATAAGAATATAGCCGTAACAATAATCGAAGAGTGAGGTCCGTTTTAAAAAAGACTGGACGCAATATGTATATATATATTTTTTAATGATGCATTGAATTAAGTTGTATTTGAATTTAAAATTTCATATAGCATATCATACGCAATTTCCAACAAACACAGTACGCTGCAAGTTAAACAGACAGAAAAACAGTATGATGCAAGTCAAGCAGACAGATACTGTGGCACTCATCTGCGCATGTTTTATATACGACCAAATAAACTGGTGTCACGAGACAGTGAGGGTTAAGTAAAGTTGATGAGAGGTTGCAAGATTTGGGGCAGTAAATGTACGTTTCAAAACATCTATAATTAACGTGAACGTGTTATTTCTATTATTATTATTTCCTTGTACAACATTCGACAAGTTTAGTTCCCCTTTCCCCACAATATAAACGTTAGTTTTCGAGCAGTAAAAAAACAAATGAGCTGGCTAACGTTAGCTAAACTACCCCTGGTACAAACGTGTTGTGCGTGGTGCATGGTTGAACCGGCCGGGTGCTCTTACCTCCGGGCGTTGTGGAGAAGAGAGTACCCCCGGGAGTCTGACTGTAGCATTCGGGGAGCTGAGACCAGTCTTTCAGGGTGAGAACCCGGGTAGGGATGGGGCAACTCTTCGCCTGCTGAGCGTTGGTAGTCATCCTGGGTTTGCTTGGGTTATTCTGATCAACCGCAAACAGACGTTTTGTGTGAAGCTCGGCTGATCTTGCAAATTCGATTGTTTACCAAACAACAAGAAAATCAACAAGTAATTTGCTAACAAGATCCACAACAACAAAAACTTAACTAAAACTAGCTACTGTAGCTAACAAAATAAAACAGACTGCAGAGCTGTTCAGGGCGGACGGTTTTGTTGCCAGATAAGTAAAGCTGTCAGCAACTAGAGAGAACGAACTGGGCTGTTGAATATGTTCGCGTGCATTTAATAACTATTAGGATGACTCTGGTCATGTGACGTGTTGTGATTGCTACAGCCATAGATTGCATATATAAAGACAACAGCCGAACTTGATCTCCACGAAGAAGGGCGACTGGTTGGTCAATCAAATGTTAGCTCCGCCTGTGAAGGGTGGAGTATAGGGTGGGGCTGTCCAAAACGGAGTAATATGATCATTTTCATCCAGAAGTAATCCAGTGGATCTAATCTGAAGCGATGGTGTAGAACAGAAAGTAACAAGTCCCAACTTGTTTTACTTGACAACAATGGCAAAGGAAATACATTATTCAGGCAGAAACGACACCAGAACATCCATCCAAAAGAGAATAAACTGATTTACATCAACTCACCACATTCTGATAATGTACCTACCTGAATATGACTGTAAACCCAGCCAATGAAGTTATGACATCACTAAACGGATTTGTCTGTGTATTGATACCACTCTGAATAACATATTCCCATGTACACGTGATCTGTAGCTCAATAGGTAGAGCATGGCGCTTGTAACGCCAGGGTAGTGGGTTCGATCCCCGGGACCACCCATACGTAAAAATGTATGCACACATGACTGTAAGTCGCTTTGGATAAAAGCGTCTGCTAAATGGCATATTATTATCTGATTAACACTGTGTAGACAGGTTGGATATAGTGTACATTCATGGCTGCGCAATAAACGTATCACCCGCGTGAGATAAATATATTTAATTGATGTACAGTATTGATTGTTTTATAATACATGTCATGGAAACAGGACGTGTGCTACTTGCATGACATAGGTCTTCATAACTCACGGCACGCGGACAAAACGGAACTGAGCACACACTCACGGTTCCCGAAACGGTGAACTAACATGTGCACTTGCACGCACACACACAGACAGAGGAGTCGGGGGAGGTGCATCTACGACAGACTAAAGTCGGACACTGTGGTTTTCCGACACCACGGCTCAGATCAACATGGCATTGTTGCCATTGTTTATTAAAAATCTGCATTGACCCTTCGCACTGACTATGTACACACCCACATCATATACGCTGCTGCTACTCTATCATATATCCTGATGCCTAGTCACCTTACCCCATACATATCTAACCCACCACTCCAGTTCACTGCACATTGTAAATATGGTATTGGCACTGACCCTGCATATACAGTTGAAGTCGGAAGTTTACTTACACTTAGGTTGGAATCATTCAAACTCGTTTTTCAAGCACCACACATTTCTTGTTAACAAACTTATAGTTTTGGCAAGTCAGTTAGGACATCTACTTTGTGCATGAAACAAGTAATTTTTCCAACAATTGTTTACAGACAGATTATTTCATTTATAATTTACTGTATCACAATTCTAGTGGGTCAGAAGTTTACATACACTAAGTTGGCTGTGCCTTTAAACAGCTTGGAAAATTCCAGAAAATTATGTCATGGCTTTAGAAGCTTCTGATAGGCTAATTGACATCATTTGAGTCAATTGGAGGTGTACCTGTGGATGTATTTCAAGGCCTACCTTCAAACTCAGTGCCTCTTTGCTTGACATCATGGGAAAATCAAAAGAAATCAGCCAAGACCTCAGAAAAAAAATTGTAGACCTCCACAAGTCTGGTTCATCCTTGGGAGCAATTTCCAAACACATGAAGGTACCATGTTCATCTGTACAAACAATAGTACGCAAGTATAAACACCATGGGACCACGTAGCTGTCATACCGCTCAGGAAGGAGACGCGTTCTGTCTCCTAGAGATGAACGTACTTTGGTGCGAGAAGTGCAAATCAATCCCAGTACAACAGCAAAGGACCTTGTGAAGATGGGGGAAACAGGTACAAAAGTATCTATATCCACAGTAAAACGAGTCCTATATCGACATAACCTGAAAGGCCGCTCAGCAAGGAAGAAGCCACTGCTCCAAAACCGCCATAAAAAAGCCAGACTACAGTTTGCAACTGCACATGGGGACAAATATCGTACTTTCTGGAGAAATGTCCTCTGGTCTGATGAAAAAAAAATAGAACTGTTTGGCCATAATGATCATCGTTATGTTTGGAGGAAAAAGGGGGATGCTTGCAAGCCGAAGAACACCATCCCAACCGTGAAGCACGGGGGTGGCAGCATCATGCTGTGGGGGTGCTTTGCTGCAGGAGGAACTAGTGCACTTCACAAAATAGATGGCATCATGAGGAAGGAAAATTTTGTGGATATATTGAAGCAACATCTCAAAACATCAGTCAGGAAGTTAAAGCTTGTTCGCAAATTGGTCTTCCAAATGGACAATGACCCCAAGCATACTTCCAAAGTTGTGGCAAAATGGCTTAAGGACAACAAAGTCAAGGTATTGGAGTGGCCATCACAAAGCCCTGACCTCAATCCTATAGAACATTTGTGGGCAGAACTGAAAAAGCGTGTACGAGCAAGGAGGCCTGCAAACCTGACTCAGTTACACCAGCTCTGTCAGGAGGAATGGGCCAAAATTCACCCTACTTATTGTGGGAAGCTTGTGGAAGGCTACCTGAAACGTTTGACCCAAGTTAAACAATTTAAAGGCAATGCTACCAAATACTAATTGAGTGTATATAAACTTCTGACCCACTGGGAATGTGATGAAATAAATAAAAGCTGAAGCAAATCATTCTCTCTACTATTATTCTGACATTTCACATTCTTAAAATAAAGTAGTGATCCTAACTGACCTAAGACAGGTAGTTTTAACTAGGATTAAATGTCAGGAATTGTGAAAAACTGAATTTAAATGTATTTGGCTAAGGTGTATGTAAACTTCCGACTTCAACTGTAGCTTAATGACTTTCTCATGTTGTTATGTATGTGTTTTTGTTCATCTTGGCTTTATTTTTCATTTTTTTATAAAGAAATTGACCTTCAATCACATGATTTTTGTAAAGTTCATGCAGTCGACATGTCGGACAATTTTGTCTGACAATGTTTTACCCCATAATGCAACACACTTCTCAACAAGCTGCTTCAACCATAAACTAAAAGTACAGCTAACATGCTTGTAAAATTAAAGTGTTCAAAAACCATATTAATAGATTGCTTTTTATAAATGTTTTATTGCATTAAACTGCCAGAAATGCTGTTACCAAGGTCATTTCCTTAGTAGGTGAGTTTTTATTGAAATGCCTTTCTTGCAAGCTCTTTCCCAACAACGCAGTAATCAATATCAGGAGTAAAAATATACTATAAAGTAAAGTAGAACAAAAACAAATGAGAAATAGAAATAAGAACACAATGAAGTAAGTACTACTACTACTGTATATACAAGGTCCGTGCCAATACCTTATTTACAATATACAGGGATACTGGCATGGTAGGGGTAGATATATATATAGGGGTAAGGTGATTAGGCATCAGGATATATGATAAACAGAGTAGCAGCAGTGTATATGATGATTGTACGTGTGTGTAGTCAGTATGAATGCATGTTCGTGTTGTGTGTGTGTGGGCAAATGTGTTTGTGTCTCTTTTGGAGTGTCAATGTGAGTGTGTAGAGTCCCGTGAGTGTGTAGAGTCCCGTGAGTGTGTAGAGTCCCATGAGTGTGTAGAGTCCCGTGAGTGTGTAGAGTCCCGTGAGTGTGTAGAGTCCCGTGAGTGTGTAGAGTCCCGTGAGTGTGTAGAGTCCCGTGAGTGTGTAGAGTCCTGTGAGTGTGTAGAGTCCTGTGAGTGTGTAGAGTCCTGTGAGTGTGTAGAGTCCCGTGAGTGTGTAGAGTCCCGTGAGTGTGTAGAGTCCTGTGAGTGTGTAGAGTCCTGTGAGTGTGTAGAGTCCTGTGAGTGTGTAGAGTCCTGTGAGTGTGCATAAAGTCAGTCCAAATATAAAGTAGGGAGGGTCAATGCAGATAGTCTGTGTAGCCATTTTGTTACAGTGCATTTGGAAAGTATTCAGACCCCTTGACTTTTTCCCACTTTGTTACATTATCGCCTTATTCTAAAATTGATTAAATTATTTCCCCCCCCTCATTAACCTACACACAATACCCCATAATGACAAAGCAAAAACAGGTTTTTAGAAATGTTTGCAAATGTATTAAAAATAAAACACAGAAATATCTTATTTACATAAGTATTCAGACCCTTTGTTATGAGACTCGAAATTGAGCTCAGGTGCATCCTGTTTCCATTGATCATCCTTGAGATGTTTCTACAACTTGATTGAGTCCACCTGTGGTAAATTCAATTGATTGGACATGATTTGGAAAGGCACACACCTGCCTATATAAGGTCTTACAGTTGACAGTGCATGTAAGAGCAAGAACCAAGCCATGAGGTCGAAGGAATTGTCCGTAGAGCTCTGAGACAGGATTGTGTCGAGGCACAGATCTGGGGAAGGGTACCAAAAAATGTCTGCAGCATTGAAGGTCCCCAAGAACACAGTGGCCTTCATTATTCTTAAATGGAAGAAGTTTGGAACCACCAAGACTCTTCCTAGAGCCGGACGCCCGGCCAAACTGAGCAATCGGGGGAGAAGGGCCTTGGTCAGGGAGGTGACCAAGAACCCGATGGTCACTCTGACAGAGCTCCAGAGTTCCTCTGTGGAGATGGGAGAACCTTCCAGAAGGACAACCATCTCTGCAGCACTCCACCAATCAGGCCTTTATGGTAGATTGGCAAAGTTTGCCAAAATGGACCTAAAAGGACTCTGACCATGAGAAACAAGATTCTCTGGTCTGATGAAACCAAGCTTGAACACTTCGGCCTGAATGCCAAGCGTCATGTCTGGAGGAAACCAGGCACCATCCCTATGGTGAAGCATGGTGGTGGCAGTATCATGCTGTGGGGATGTTTTTCAGCAGCAGGGACTGGGATACTATTTCAGTATAAAAATAAAGGTTTTTGCTTTGTCATTATTGGGTATTGTGTGTAGATTGATGAGGGGAAAACATTAGCTATTTAGCAGTCTTATGGCTTGGGGATAGAAGCTGTTCAGGAGCCTGTTGGTGTCAAGACTTGTTGCTCTGATATCGCTTGCCGTGAGGAAGCAGAGAGAACAGTCTATGGCTTGGGTGGCTGGAATCTAACAATTTTCCAGGCCTTCCTTTCTGGGCCTGATATAGAGGTCCTGGATGTTAGAGAGCTCGGCCCAAGTGATGTACTGGGCTGTCCGCACCACCCTCTGTAGCGCCATGCGATCGAGGGCGGTGCAGTTGCCATACCAAGCAGTGATGCAGCCAGTCAAGATGCTTTCAAATGGTACATTTGAGGGCCCATGCCAAATCTTTTCAACCTCCTGAGGGGGAAGAGGCGCTGTCATGCCTTCTTCACGACTGTGTGCGTGGACCATTTTAAG
Source organism: Coregonus clupeaformis (assembly GCF_020615455.1). Lineage (NCBI taxonomy): Eukaryota > Metazoa > Chordata > Actinopteri > Salmoniformes > Salmonidae > Coregonus > Coregonus clupeaformis. The sequence goes on from NC_059226.1 coordinate 42,221,129, forward strand.
TCCTTAGTGATTTGGACACCGATGTGAGAGAAGTCGGAGCTCAGGGATGATAGACGTTTCCCACTAGTAATCACCAGTTGGAGGGGCGTTCAAGTGGATTTTTCCCAGTTCTATGTGGTAAATACAACCTTCCCACTTGGTTATGTACGCAGCATTAGCTGTCAATGTTAGTTTTTATTAAATGTATCGCGTCGGAGCCACGAGTTGAGTGTACAGATTATATTTTCTAAGATGATAATATATAAGAAATACATTGTGCTGTCACTATCAAACATGCTATTCATTTCAGGGAAATTAAAACACAAAGCCATACCTACACATATACAAAAAAGTGCACTGCCACAAGTACATTTCAATATCTTTATTGAATATTAAGGTAAATATTTCACATTAATACAGGCTACATAAAGTAGAGCCACTATACGACATGAAATGTACTCTCATTTTAACCCTTTTAGTATGTAAACAATTATACATGTATTTACCACTAAAAGGTATTGTGATTTCTTTCTCTCCCCCCTGCCTCTCTTTAGGTAATCATCATCCTCTAGTTCTTGGCTGAGTATCATTAGCTACGTCATCATCACCATCATCTTTATCAGGTCAAGCTCTCCCCGAGGAGAGCGAGAACTCTGTACGTGGGTGGAAGTCCTTATTTCTAAGCTACACAGAGCATGGAGCCAGTTGGACAGGCTGTCACCATCAGTTTGGTTGTTCATCAGACATCAACAGGACTTTAAACAGAACTAGGGCCCAGAGTGTTCCCTCCCTCCTGACTCCACCATCATCATAACAGCCCTCACTCAAATGTTAGTATATCTTTATATCTTATTAAAGAACGGTGTCAAGATAATTTCTCTCCAATTCTTGAAACTCTGCTTTGCTCTCTGTTCTCTACGAAAGTTAACATGTTTTACAATTGTTGGTTTTTGTCTCGTCAGGTTCTTGTTGTCAGTTGGAAATTATATTCATGTTTGTGATGTGTGTGTGCGCGTTTGCTGTCGATGCCGGCTGGCTAGTTGACGTGGTTCAGGTGAACGTGAGGAGCCCAGGTACCAGGCCACACCTGAACGAGGAGGAGAAGAGGAACAGGTGAGAGAGAGGAGGAGGAGATTCCATTAGCAAAAAGAACTGTGTGTGTGTGTGTGTGTGTGTGTGTGGATAAAGTCTCACCTGCTGTGGGTCGGTGTTGTCTGAGCTGTTGGGAACCACCTTGATGATGGGGCTCCATGCAGGGTCGGCAGAGTGCAGCCCGTTGAATATGCCCCCCCCCGGACTCTCTCCCATAGGGGGGTGGGGGGGCAGTATGGTCCCTCCATACATCGACATGGCCATACCCTGGAGACAACAAGGTCATTATACACATCACAACAACAAGGTCTAATGACATGGCCCTACCCTGGAAACAACAAGGTCCACTAACTACAGTATATTGACATGGCCCTACCCTGGAGACAACAAGGTCCACTAACTACAGTATATTGACATGGCCCTACCCTGGAAACAACAAGGTCCACTAACTACAGTATATTGACATGGCCCTACCCTGGAGACAACAAGGTCCACTAACTACAGTATATTGACATGGCCCTACCCTGGAGACAACAAGGTCCACTAACTACAGTATATTGACATGGCCCTACCCTGGAGACAACAAGGTCCACTAACTACAGTATATTGACATGGCCCTACCCTGGAAACAACAAGGTCCACTAACTACAGTATATTGACATGGCCCTACCCTGGAGACAACAAGGTCCACTAACTCTAGTATATTGACATGGCCCTACCCTGGAGACAACAAGGTCCACTAACTACAGTATATTGACATGGCCCTACCCTGGAAACAACAAGGTCCACTAACTACAGTATATTGACATGGCCCTACCCTGGAGACAACAAGGTCCACTAACTACAGTATATTGACATGGCCCTACCCTGGAGACAACAAGGTCCACTAACTACAGTATATTGACATGGCCCTACCCTGGAAACAACAAGGTCCACTAACTACAGTATATTGACATGGCCCTACCCTGGAAACAACAAGGTCCACTAACTACAGTATATTGACATGGCCCTACCCTGGAGACAACAAGGTCCACTAACTACAGTATATTGACATGGCCCTATCCTGGAGACAACAAGGTCCACTAACTACAGTATATTGACATGGCCCTACCCTGGAGACAACAAGGTCCACTAACTACAGTATATTGACATGGCCCTACCCTGGAGACAACAAGGTCCACTAACTACAGTATATTGACATGGCCCTACCCTGGAGACAACAAGGTCCACTAACTACAGTATATTGACATGGCCCTACCCTGGAGACAACAAGGTCCACTAACTACAGTATATTGACATGGCCCTACCCTGGAGACAACAAGGTCCACTAACTACAGTATATTGACATGGCCCTACCCTGGAGACAACAAGGTCCACTAACTACAGTATATTGACATGGCCCTACCCTGGAGACAACAAGGTCCACTAACTACAGTATATTGACATGGCCCTACCCCTGGAGACAACAAGGTCCACTAACTACAGTATATTGACATGGCCCTACCCTGGAGACAACAAGGTCCACTAACTACAGTATATTGACATGGCCCTACCCTGGAAACAACAAGGTCCACTAACTACAGTATATTGACATGGCCCTACCCTGGAGACAACAAGGTCCACTAACTACAGTATATTGACATGGCCCTATCCTGGAGACAACAAGGTCCACTAACTACAGTATATTGACATGGCCCTACCCTGGAGACAACAAGGTCCACTAACTACAGTATATTGACATGGCCCTACCCTGGAGACAACAAGGTCCACTAACTACAGTATATTGACATGGCCCTACCCTGGAAACAACAAGGTCCACTAACTACAGTATATTGACATGGCCCTACCCTGGAGACAACAAGGTCCACTAACTACAGTATATTGACATGGCCCTACCCTGGAGACAACAAGGTCCACTAACTACAGTATATTGACATGGCCCTACCCTGGAGACAACAAGGTCCACTAACTACAGTATATTGACATGGCCCTACCCTGGAGACAACAAGGTCCACTAACTACAGTATATTGACATGGCCCTACCCTGGAGACACGGACAAGAGGAACGGCCATTTGCAAAGGTGTGTGTGTTACCTTGGGGAAGTCCATGTAGTTGTTGGGGTGGTTGATGTGTTGCTGGTGGTAGTTGTTAGCGGGGTTAGAGATGCCGGTGTCATCCTGCTCCATGGGCTGGTACTGGGAGAAGTTGTGGTCCGCCTGCAGCCCAGGGTGCATCATGTGACTGCCCATCAGGGGCTGGGACCAACCTGACATGGCTTCTAGAGGAGAGGGAGACAGGAGGTAAGAGAGACACAGAGAGACACTGTGTGTGTGTGTGTGTGTGTGTGTGTGTGTGAGGGGGCGGTGGGGTGTGTGTACACCCATCAGCCGTATATCAGGGCTGTAGACATTGGGGATGGAGAGACCAGCGTGGGTTAGAGGTTGTGTGTGAACACATTGATCTGGTGTGTGGCCGTCTGGTATGTTTGTGTGTCCATCTGGTATGTGTGACTACTCACCCGAGGCGCTGCCGACTCCGAAGGACCATATGCCTCCCTGTCCTACAGGAGCAGTGTAGGAGGTCTGGAGGAGAGGAGGGTTGACGGTGGTCTGTCTGATCCTAGCCAGCCTCTCTGTCCCGATGGGAGGAGGCACCTTCCTGTCCTGCTGGCTGCTACCCTGGCCCTGCTTGGCCTGGTGGGGAGGGGGGCCCGGGGGGCCAGACGACAACACCTTGGAGGGAGGGGGCACTGCCTGGGACTCGCCTGGGGAGAGGAGGGGTTAAAGGTTAGGGGTTTTGAGTCTAAAAGACAGTTAGGCAAAACTCTTAAATTGTATTAGTTAAATCAATTATTTTCTGTGTGCTGAATTCCTGGAAAATAAGCTTCATGGGCATTTTAGATTTATTTTCACACATCTGTGTCAGTACCTGATGTGGCAGCGCTCCAGGGGTGAGGGGAGAAGTGCTGTCTGCTGAATGAGGGGGTGCCCACAGCTGCTGGGCCGTGTAGATAGACTGGACTACCAGACATACTGGTAGCATAGCTGGTCAGAGCTACATACAGAGAGAGGAGAGAGAGTTAGAGGCCTATAGACTGCAGGTACACTGGACTACCAGACATACTGGTAGCATAGCTGGTCAGACTCAGAGCTGTAAGACAGGGAGAGAGAGTTGGGGCATATACTGTAAGGTCAAACAAAGTCAAATATATATATTTTCTAATCTACATGGCCCTTTCTTTTACCAATAGGACTGTTGACCATCCTCTGTGAGGCAGAGCGGTATCCAGGGGCCTTGGAGCTGTCTGGAGGAGGGGCCATCATGCCATCCATCTGGCCCATGCCCATGTAGGAGGGGGGGGCAGAATACTGCTGCTCAGGGGGGGAGCGGGCAGGGAGGTGGCACGCACCCCACACCTGGTTGTTACCAACCTAATAGAGAGAAAAAAAATATCAGGTGTGACCCGAAATGAGTAGGCACTGAAGTTTAGGTCACAACCTTCAAACATGTTGTTACTCTATGGCAGCGCTCTCCAACCCCCTTCCTGGACAGCGACCCTCCTGTAGGTTAACTCCAACCCCCTTCCTGGACAGCGACCCTCCTGTAGGTTTTAACTCCAACCCCTTCCTGGACAGCTACCCTCCTGTAGGTTTTCACTCCAACCCCTTCCTGGACAGCTACCCTCCTGTAGGTTTTCACTCCAACCCCCTTCCTGGACAGCGACCCTCCTGTAGGTTATAACCCCAACCCTGTTCCTGGACAGCTACCCTCCTGTAGGTTTTCACTCCAACCCCCTTCCTGGACAGCGACCCTCCTGTAGGTTTTAACTCCAACCCTGTTCCTGGACAGCTACCCTCCTGTAGGTTTTAACTCCAACCCCCTTCCTGGACAGCGACCCTCCTGTAGGTTTTTAACTCCAACCCCCTTCCTGGACAGCTACCCTCCTGTAGGTTTTAACTCCAACCCCTTCCTGGACAGCGACCCTCCTGTAGGTTTTTAACTCCAACCCCCTTCCTGGACAGCTACCCTCCTGTAGGTTTTAACTCCAACCCCTTCCTGGACAGCTACCCTCCTGTAGGTTTTCGATCTAACCCCAGCTGTAACTAACCTGATTCAGTTTACCAAACAGCTAATTATTAGAATCAAGTGTGCTAGATTAGGGTTGGAGTTAAAACCTACTGTACGGTAGCTCTCCAGGAACAGGGTTGGAGTATAAACCTACTGTACGGTAGCTCTCCAGGAACAGGGTTGGAGTATAAACCTACTGTACGGTAGCTCTCCAGGAACAGGGTTGGAGTATAAACCTACTGTACGGTAGCTCTCCAGGAACAGGGTTGGAGTATAAACCTACTGTACGGTAGCTCTCCAGGAACAGGGTTGGAGTATAAACCTCCTGTACGGTAGCTCTCCAGGAACAGGGTTGGAGTATAAACCTACTGTACGGTAGCTCTCCAGGAACAGGGCTGAGCATAAACCTCCTGTACGGTAGCTCTCCAGGAACAGGGTTGGAGTATAAACCTACAGGACGGTAGCCTCTCAGGAACAGGGTTGGAGTATAAACCTACTGTACGGTAGCTCTCCAGGAACAGGGTTGGAGTATAAACCTACTGTACGGTAGCTCTCCAGGAACAGGGTTGGAGTATAAACCTCCTGTACGGTAGCTCTCCAGGAACAGGGTTGGAGTATAAACCTACTGTACGGTAGCTCTCCAGGAACAGGGTTGGAGTATAAACCTACAGGACGGTAGCTCTCCAGGAACAGGGTTGGAGTATAAACCTACTGTACGGTAGCTCTCCAGGAACAGGGTTGGAGTATAAACCTACTGTACGGTAGCTCTCCAGGAACAGGGTTGGAGTATAAACCTACAGGACGGTAGCTCTCCAGGAACAGGGTTGGAGTATAAACCTACTGTACGGTAGCTCTCCAGGAACAGGGTTGGAGTATAAACCTACTGTACGGTAGCTCTCCAGGAACAGGGTTGGAGTATAAACCTACTGTACGGTAGCTCTCCAGGAACAGGGTTGGAGTATAAACCTACTGTACGGTAGCTCTCCAGGAACAGGGTTGGAGAGCCCTGCACTATTGTAACAAAATGTTTTTCTGTTGAGAATAAAACTAGAAATAGTAGAAATGAATGTGTGGTGGCACCCACCTGGTTGTTGTTGTCGAACATGCTGCTGAAATGGTTGAAGAGGGCTGCAGGGCCGAAGTTAGGGGGCATCTGCTGGGGCTTGGCCCCACCATGGACCTGCTGCTGCTGCATCTGAGAGCCGTTCATCAGACCCATGGAGGACTGGGGGTGGTGAGGAGACTGGGGCTGAGGGGGCATGGAGGGGGGCTGGGACTGCTTCGGTTTGGGGTGCTCATGTTGTTGTTGCTGTGTGTTATGGGGTAGGAACGGTTGTTGTTGCTGGTCGGGGTGTTGGTAGTAGGGCCCTGTCGGGGGCTGCATGCGGTGAGAGACGCGGGGAGCGGGAGCCGAGAAGTGGGGTACGGTGCTGTTGGGGTGTGTGTGTGAGGGGGTGGTGGAGGTTGGGGGGAGGTGGGAGCTTGACTGAGGAGGGAGGAGAGGTGGAGTGGGGTCTGAGGTGGTGGTTAGGGGAGGAGGTGGTTGGTGCTGCTGGCGGGGCTCAGGTTTGGAGGGGGCAGCCATGGCAGAGGCAGTAAAACCAGCTGAACTAACCCCATTGTTGACTGAGACGGGCTGGGCCTCCTGAGAGAGGGAGGGGGTCAGCTTCACCTTGCCTGGGGGAGCAGTGGGGGCGCTGGGGGGTGACTTGGGGGGCTGAGAGATGGGGGCGACCTGGGGTTGAGGAGGAGGGTTAGGGGCGTTTGTGGCCGTTAAGCCCGTGTGTTGGTGGGCGGGAGACCCTGTACCTCTCACTGAGTGACTACTACTACTACTGACAGTGTTGGCAGTAACCATGGAGACAGAGTTGACCCCTGTGTGCTTGTGGTCAGAGGAGAACAGCTGTTTCCTGACTGAGGAGGGGGTGGGGGTGGGGGTGCTGGGCTGGGCCCCAGGAGTGGGGTTAGGGGTGTGGGGTGACCCTGTAGTCGTAGCAGCGTGACTGTTAGAGGCACTAGGACTGGAGACAGAGGACCCTGTGGATGATGTGTTGTGATCATTATGACTAGATAAGTTGGATCTGGCCTGGTTGTTACTACTACCACCGTTGTGTTTGGGGGAGCTGTTGGCGCTACCGGGACTCAGCGGCCGCACCGGGAACGGGCCCCAGGTGCTGGCGGCAGGGGAGAAGGTCCCACCAAACTGGGCCATGGGCAGCATGGGGTGTCTGATCTGGTGCATGGTCTGGGCTGCCAGAAGGGCCAGCTGGGGATGGGCGTAGGCCAGGGGGAGAGACACGGGGAAGGGCTGCCTCACCCCAGACGACAGACCCTTACCCATCTTACCCCCTGTCTGAGAGGAGGACTGGAAGGAGACCCCAGAGGACGTGACCAGGGAGCCCAGGGCCTTGGCCCCGACGGTGAGGTTAAGGTTAGCCCCAGTGGGGGTGGGGAAGGGGGCTGAGGTGGTCTTGGAGCCCGGGGCCCTGATGTGGTTCCTGGGGATTAGGTCCTCTAGTTCCTTGGCTGGGTCCTGGATCAGAGAGTTGATCAGCTGGACCGCGTGGCGTGTCGACTCTGTGCCACCTCTGGAATGGACCATCACAACACGGGGGTCAGGGAATGCACTACAATGTACACATTCCATGGACATGGTTCCAACCAATCACAGTATCTCAACTCTTCACTGATATTGTGGAGATCCAGCAGGAGGATTAATAAGACATTACACTTCATTCCTTTTAAATGCTTAGAATCCCCCAGATAAATCAACACATACCTATTCATATTTTCCTCCTATTCAGTTCTCTCTCTCTCTCCCTACCTGATGGTGATCATTCTCTCTCCGTTCTTGTCTTTCTGTTTGTCCACGTCGATGTGTGCTCCCGTCACGTCCTGTATAGCTGTGATGTTGCAGCCTCCTCTACCCATGATCCTCGACACCACCGAGGCCGGCACCGACAGCTTCTTAGACCTGCAGCCCGGAAAAAGAGGTTCATATGGAGTTTAGAACCAGGCCGAAGGACAAGTTCCATGGGGAGCCACGGGGCTGACAACTCACTTTTCCTTATTGCCTAAAACAGTGGTTCCCAACCTGGGGTACTAGGATCCCTGGGGGTACTTGGTCTATCCACAGGGGGTACTTTAGAAGACTCATGAGACCAGAGGTCTACTGGTAAAATGCATGAGTGGGTACTTCAGGGGTACTCCGGGCAGAGCAAAATTAAGTTGGTGGTACAGTAACCAAAAAAGTTTGGGAACCACTGGCCTAAAATTACCTATAGATTTACTTGAAGCATTTCTAGATGGATTTTATGGATGGTGTGTGTGTACCCACCGTCTGACCACCTCCTTCCAGCCCTCCTCTCTCTTCTGTCCCCTCTTGGGGCTGGTGAGGCTCTTGCTGTTGGGGGAGGTGACGGGCAGAGACATGGTCTTAAACTGAGACGGTAGAGAGCTGCTCAGGGTCAACTCACTCATGTCTGGAGCTCTGAGATTGGAGGAACAGAGAGAAAGAGGGGGGAGAGAACGAGAGGGGAGGAAGGGAAAGGGATAAAGGTCAAATTGACATTTAATAAGGTTGCTGTTTTTAACTATGCATTTGTATTAGAAATGCACTGTTCTGTGTGATTTGATTGTGCTTGACCAGTTCCTTTAGGAAAACTACAGTTCTTAGTCTAACTCAAAATGTCTCTCCTTTAAGGTGCTACAGGTCACTCACTTCTGTGTAGGTTTGGAGATGGAGACGGTGACTTGGTTGCCTGGGTGTAGCTGAGGACAGTGTCTCTTTTCCGGGCCTGGCAGCAGGCTGTGAGAGGGGCCCGAGGACGAAGAGGAGGACGAGGAAGAGGAGGAGTAGGAAGAGGAGGGGAGGTCCGGGAGGAAGTTGAGCTCCTGGCTCTTGCCCCCGCTGCTGCTACTCTCACTGGCACAGTCAGTGCTGTCCAGGGGGTCTGAGTCACTGGTGCCCCCCGCCCCTGTCACCCCCCCGCCCCCACCCCGTGGCTCCCCATGGATCTCGTTGGCCTTGTGCTGTGCCAGCACCACCTGCTGGACAGATGGAATCATCACTGATTAGACACCTTGATTGACTTGCATAGATGGTTTGATGGTATAACTTTGAGTGGGAAAAAGAAGAGTAGAAATGTGTACATATTTGCAGCCACCCAGAAAAACACATCATAGCTTCACTCTTGTCCTTGAATTTAGCTAGTCTACATTCTATTTAGCAGTCATGTCATCAAAAAATAAGAAAGAAAAGAAAAAAGTGAATCTATTTTAAATACACCAAACGCCTGTGGGTCCTGCAGTATGATTGGTTAATACCTGTGGGTCCTGACATATAATTGGTTCGCTGGGGGACGAGTCCTTGGTCTTGTTCTTCTTGCTTTTGCGGTTGACACTGGTCGTTGTGGCAACACTGGCCCTCTTCTTGCCGAACACACAGCTGAAGGAGGCCGAGGTGGCGGGGATACCGATGGTGGTAGTGGTGGTCGCACTGGGAGGGTCGATAGGGGGGTCCACTTCTGGAGAGGGGGAGGGATGGGTGGAGAGTTGAAGGGATAGTTCTACAATATTACATATTAGACATTTGTTTCCTTACCTTGAAAACTGTCTATGGACAAGGAGTGACTGCAATCTACACTTTGCTTTTGTTAAACTAGCCACTGCAAACAAATGCTAACATCAACATTTTGGGAACAAATTATTAGATATTGAAACCAAGATATAATTTACCCTCAGCGGAGTCATTCTGCTTCTGCATCTCACCGTCTTCCTCCTCCTCCTCCTCCTCCTTGGTCGTCTTCTGCTCCTCCTCCTCCTCCTCCTCCTCCTCCTCCTCCTCCTGCTTTTTCTTCTGTTCCTCCTTCTTCTTCTTGCGTTTCTCCTTGCGTTTCTCTCTCTTGGCTGCCAGGGCCTGCTTCTTGCTCTCCTCTCTGGACTTCTCCAGGTCGAGCTCCTTGAGGAGAATGCTGGCGTTCTTGTTGGCCTCAGCAGCCTGCTGGTCTTTGGCTTTGACGATGGTCTCCATGCACTGATGGCACTTCTTCAACAACTCCTGAGAGTGAGGGAGGGATGGAGAGTTAGTGGAAACTCAAATATTTCGAACCCACCGCCATACTTATACAAGCTAAGCCGCATTTGACAGTCAATGATATCCAGCCAACATCCACAGAGTGATCATCCAACCTGGTGGAGGTGTGTTACCTTGTCAGCGATGGTGGCGATGTATCGCATACACTCAATGTCTGAGGGGAACTGGTTGACCTCTTTTACCAGGTACTGAACCACCTTTACATGACCCTGAGAAACACAGACACGCGAGAGAGAGAGAGAGAGAGAGAGAGAGAGAGAGATAACTGTAAAATAGGCCAACATTGTTTCAGGCTGGCGGCAACAAGTAAAGACAGGGGGAAGACTGCAGGGCCTTGTAGAGGAACTAGATAGTGAGGGGGCCAGGTGTTTCACAGGGGTAGGGTCATCCTGCGACATTACCTACCTTGCGGAAGGCAGCCATGAGCGGTGTGATCTTGCGGTTGTCTGCAGCGTCTACGTCGGCCCCGGCCTGCACCAGCAGCTGAACCACGTCAAAATGGCCGCCGTTGGCCGCCAGCCACAAAGGGGTGTTCCCTTTCTTATTGCGCACGTCAATGTGAGCCCCTCTGGAGAACGGAAGAAAAGAGGGAGGAGTTAAGAGAAGATAAATAAACACAGGATAAAAAAAATGAAAGACTGAAAGAAAACATTCCATTTTAGGGAAATTCCTGGCTTCAAAATGAATACCCACTCAGACAAAGAGTGATTGATTGGTTGGTTTAACACCCACCTGTTGATGAGCAGCTCACAGAACTTGTAGTGACCCTTGTCTGCAGCGATGGTGAGGGCTGTGTCTCGGGACGAGGGGACAGGAGGGGCGTTGACATCAGCCCCTTTATCCAGCAGCACCCGGCCGACCTCAGCATAGCCCCCCGACGCCGCCTCCATCAGAGGGGTCAGACCAGTCTACCAGGGGAGAGGGAGGTCAACATCACATGTACAATATGGGGCCAATCCCTCACTCAAATCACTTAGTCATGCACTGATGTCAATGGGAGACGGAGTGACAATTCTGAAGTTAGGATTCACCAGATCCTATATGTACCTTGGCTCTGGACTCCCTTGATATACTACTATAATATGGACGGTCCGGTCTCCTCACCTTGGCTCTGTGCTCTACGTTGGCCTTGCGGTCCAGCAGCAGACTGACCACCTCCGCCCGGCCCTGGAAGCAGGCCAGAGTGAGAGCCGTGTTCCTGTTGGTCTCGATCTGAGCGTTGATGTCTGAGCCCATGTCCAGCAGCAGCTTGACCGCTGGCACATGACCATTCATCGCTGCCAGCATCAGGGGAGAGATACCCAGCTTACTGCCCGTCCTAGAGAGAGAGACAGAGAGAGAGAGCGACAGAGAGAGAGAGAGAGCGACAGAGAGAGAGAGAGAGCGACAGAGAGAGAGAGAGAGCGACAGAGAGAGAGAGAGAGCGACAGAGAGAGAGAGAGAGAGCGACAGAGAGAGAGAGAGAGTGACAGAGAGAGAGAGAGAGAGCGACAGAGAGAGAGAGAGAGCGACAGAGAGAGAGAGAGAGCGACAGAGAGAGAGAGAGAGAGAGAGAGAGAGAGAGAGAGAGAGAGACAGAGAGAGAGAGAGCGACAGAGAGAGAGAGCGACAGAGAGAGAGAGCGACAGAGAGAGAGAGCGACAGAGAGAGAGAGCGACAGAGAGCGACAGAGAGAGAGAGCGACAGAGAGAGAGAGCGACAGAGAGACAGTGACAGAGAGGAAAAAAGTTGGAGGGAGGATTTTATCAATGAGTGAGATACGCGAGGAGAGGTGCTTTCACTACCAAAGATGCAGTCATCACTCATTTAAACAACCCAGTGGAAGTTTCTGATGTAAGAAATGCTATTTCATAAATAAATGTATTTGATCAAGACCTGGAAAAGTAGTGGTATCAGTTAGAAGAGAAGAGAAAATAAGATGTGATCTTGTCACGTCCCGCCCAGTACCTGGAGTTGATCTCTGAGCCGGCGTTGAGGAGGATCTTGATGATGTTGACATAGCCTCCGGACGCCGCCAGGCTCAAAGGGGTGTAGTCTGACACGTTACGATGCTCTTTATTGGCTCCTCGCAACAGCAACGATTCCACCACCTAGGAGAGGAGAGACAAGAGGAGAGGGGAGGGGACAAGGAAATGAAAGTTATTTGTAAGTACTGGGCCATAGTCTTTATTATGTTTGCAATATGCTATTGCAGTCAGTGAAAGGTGAGTTGATTCAGTGAGTCGTTTCAGTGTGGTTTCATAGAAGGGAAGTGAGCGTGTACCATAGAATTACATATTAGAAATAATACAAAACTGATTTAAATCTGATCTCTTGGTGTGTACCTCCTGTCGTCCCCCTGAGCAGGCCAGGGAGAGGGGCGTGTCTTTGGTTCTCTCTGACTGGGCCTCTATGTCACCCCCTTTATCCAGAAGGACCTCCACCACACCTACGTGGCCCGCTGTCGCAGCCAGGATCAGAGGGGTGAACCCTGGGGAGAGGAAGAGGAGAGGGTCAGAACCAGATATCCAGATTCACCCAATACAAACTGAAGCACTTTGAACACTGTATAAACCCTACCTTGGATGTAAGAAAACAAATATTCCTGATTAATCAGAAATGAAAACATGTCTGACAGATATCCAGGCCCAACTAACACTCAGAATGAACAGTAACTTCATGTGTGTGTTACCTTTCTTGTCGCGGTGCTCGATGTTGGCTCCTCGTGCGATGAGAACAGACACCAGCTCCTCGTGTCCTCCGGCACATGCCAGCGTCAGCGCTGTGTCATGGTTACTCTCCGTCTGAAGGGAGAGGGAAACACACATTTACAACAACGCTGTGGGTATGTGTGTGTCTCTCAGTCTCGAATGTGTGTATGAGTGACCATGGGCTTTACATGAGCATCGATAACCACAGTGTGTGTGTGAGCAGTGACTTACGTGAGCGTCGATGTCCACAGAGGGGTAGAGGGGCAGTGGGGAGGGGGGCGAGCCCATGTTGGAGGGGGCCTGTGACAGGGGGTCAGACAGGGGGGGGGGGACGTCGTAGTGTTCAGCATGGGTACTCTGCTGCTCACTGCTGCTGGAACAGAGAAAGAAGGAGAGAAACAGGGGAGGAGAAAGACAGAGAGAGACAGAAAGAGAGACAGAAAGAGAGACAAAGACCAAGAGAAGAGTTAGTATTTGTTACTTTTCAGGCATTTCTTCTGGGGAATTTGTTCATCAGTTCTGTTCTTTCAAATCATTGCAGTTGAAGGAAAGGAGACAGTATACTAAGGAGGAAATGAGTTAAGACTATTGAGATGCACCCACCCACAGCAGGCAGACGGGAACAGCTGTAAGACCACGCTACGCTACACACACTCACCTGCCATGATGTCATCCAGCGTGTCTGTAAGCGTCTGAGCGGGCGTAGCCACCATGAGTCCATCTGGGGCTTGCTGCCCTACCATCCCTGGTCCTAACCCCTGACCCTGACCCAGACCCAGCATCTGCTGGCCCACCAGTACCCTCTGCAGATCAGGGCTGGTACTGCCAGGGCAGGGGTAGTCGGCTGGGCACGGGCTGTACTCGGGTAGAGGCTGGATGGGCACGAAGGCTGTCTGGAGGGGGGGAGGAGGGGGGTGGAGATGGGAGTGGGGGGAGGGCGAGGGGGGCAGGGGGGGCTGCTGTCCGTCCCTGTAGAGGATAGTGTCCACCTGGGGTAGCTTAGCGTAATCTTCCTCCTCTCCTTCCACCTCTTCTTCTTCATCATCCTCCTCCTCCTCATCGTCGTCATCATCCTGGAATAGAAATGAGGCAAACTTCTAACAATCAAACAAAGCATCTAAAAGTATGAAAGTATGAGTTCTTACAAAACACAGCAGGAATGTGATCAAGAGAAATCAGGATTTGGGCTAGAGGATGGATAAGTCTGTTTCTATTAGATATGAGAGGATGGATAAGTATGTTTCTATTAGATATGAGGGGAGGAGAATATGGAAAGGAGGGATGGATAGTCTGTTTCTATTAGATATGAGAGGATGGATAAGTCTGTTTCTATTAGATACGAGAGATTTAGATATGAGAGGATGGATAAGTCTGTTTCTATTAGATATGAGAGGATGGATAAGTCTGTTTCTATTAGATATGAGGGGATGGATAAGTCTGTTTCTATTAGATATGAGGGGATGGATACGTCTGTTTCTATTAGATATGAGGGGATGGATAAGTCTGTTTCTATTAGATATGAGGGGATGGATAAGTCCGTTTCTATTAGATATGAGGGGATGGATAAGTCTGTTTCTATTAGATATGAGAGGATGGATAAGTCTGTTTCTATTAGATATGAGGGGATGGATAAGTCTGTTTCTATTAGATATGAGAGGATGGATAAGTCTGTTTCTATTAGATATGAGGGGATGGATAAGTCTGTTTCTATTAGATATGAGGGGATGGATACGTCTGTTTCTATTAGATATGAGAGGATGGATAAGTCTGTTTCTATTAGATATGAGAGGATGGATAAGTCGTTGTAGATATGAGGGGATGGATACGTCCGTTTCTATTAGATATGAGAGGATGGATCAGTCTGTTTCTATTAGATATGAGGGGATGGATAAGTATGTTTCTATTAGATATGAGAGGATGGATAAGTGTTTCTATTAGATATGAGGGATGGATAAGTCTGTTTCTTAGATATGAGAGGATGGATAAGTTGTTTTATTAGATATGAGAGGATGGATAAGTTGTTTTATAGATATGAGGGGATGAATAAGTGTTTCTATTAGATATGAGAGGGATGGATAAGTCTGTTTCTATTAGATATGAGAGGATGGATAAGTGTTTCTATTAGATATGAGGGATGGAGTAAGTATTTTTATTAGATATGAGGATGGATAAGTCTGTTTCTATTAGATATGAGGGGATGGATAAGTCTGTTTCTATTAGATATGAGGGGATGGATAAGTGTTTCTATTAGATATGAGAGGATGGATAAGTATGTTTCTATTAGATATGAGGGGATGGATAAGTCTGTTTCTATTAGATATGAGAGGATGGATAAGTCTGTTTCTATTAGATATGAGAGGATGGATAAGTCTGTTTCTATTAGATATGAGGGGATGGATAAGTCTGTTTCTATTAGATATGAGAGGGATGGATAAGTCTGTTTCTATTAGAATGAGGGGATGGATAAGTCTGTTTCTATTAGATATGAGGGGATGGATAAGTCTGTTTCTATTAGATATGAGGGGATGGATAAGTCTGTTTCTATTAGATATGAGGGGATGGATAAGTCTGTTTCTATTAGATATGAGGGGATGAATAAGTGTTTCTATTAGATATGAGAGGATGGATAAGTCTGTTTCTATTAGATATGAGGGGATGGATAAGTCTGTTTCTATTAGATATGAGGGGATGGATAAGTCTGTTTCTATTAGATATGAGAGGATGGATAAGTCTGTTTCTATTAGATATGAGAGGATGGATAAGTCTGTTTCTATTAGATATGAGGGGATGGATAAGTCTGTTTTATAGAAGGAGTTATTAGATATGAGAGGATGGATAAGTCTGTTTCTATTAGATATGAGGGGATGGATAAGTCTGTTTCTATTAGATATGAGGGGATGGATAAGTCTGTTTCTATTAGATATGAGGGGATGAATAAGTCTGTTTATATTAGATATGAGAGGATGGATAAGATGTTTATATTAGATATGAGGGATGGATATGTCTGTTTCTATTAGATATGAGGGGATGGATACGTCTGTTTCTATTAGATATGAGGGGATGGATAAGTCTGTTTCTATTAGATATGAGAGGATGGATAAGTCTGTATTAGATATGAGGGGATGGTTAGATATGAGGGGATGGATAAGTCTGTTTCTATTAGATATGAGGGGATGAATAAGTCTGTTTCTATTAGATATGAGAGGATGGATAAGTCTGTTTCTATTAGATATGAGGGGATGGATAAGTCTGTTTCTATTAGATATGAGGGGATGAATAAGTCTGTTTCTATTAGATATGAGGGATGGATAAGTCTGTTTCTATTAGATATGAGGGATGGATAAGTCTGTTTCTATTAGATATGAGGGGATGGATAAGTCTGTTTCTATTAGATATGAGGGGATGGATAAGTCTGTTTCTATTAGATATGAGGGGATGGATACGTCTGTTTCTATTAGATATGAGGGGATGGATAAGTCTGTTTCTATTAGATATGAGAGGAGAAGATTAGATAGGAGGATGGATAGTCTGTTCTATTAGATATGAGGGGATGGATAAGTCTGTTTCTATTAGATATGAGGGGATGGATAAGTCTGTTTCTAGTTAGATATGAGGGGATGGATAAGTCTGTTTTCATTAGATATGAGAGGGATGGATAAGTCTGTTTCTATTAGATATGAGAGGATGGATAAGTCTGTTTCTATTAGATATGAGAGGATGGATAAGTCTGTTTCATAGATATGAGGGGATGGATAAGTGTCATTAGAATGAGGGGAAGAATAAGTCTGTTTCTATTAGATATGAAGGATGGATATCGTTTCTATTAGATATGAGGGGATGGATAAGTCTGTTTCTATTAGATATGAGGGGATGGATCAGTATGTTTCTATTAGATATGAGAGGATGGATACGTCTGTTTCTATTAGATTTGAGGGGATGGATACGTCTGTTTCTATTAGATATGAGAGGATGGATAATGCCAGAAAATCAGAAACTCTTGATTATTCAGAAATAATCACATTCCTTCAGATCAAAATGACAAAAAAAAAAAACAGACCACCACCAACAACAACTCCTAACCTCCTCCTCCTCTTCCTCCTCTCTGTTCCCCTCCTCGTCAGACCCTGTATCCGACCCGGGCTGTGTGTGCGTGTTAACCCCCGGTGGTGCTGTGAGGGCCCCAGGCATGGTAGTGTTGGCCCTTACCCGGCCCTGGCCCCGGGTCCTGGCCTGCCTCCTGCTCCTCCTTCAAGCCCTTGGCCTCCATGTACTCTTTGGTGAACTGCTGCTGGGTCTTCAACTGCAGCTGGCGCTCCACCTTCTGCAGCTCCTTCAGAATCTTCTTCTTCTTCTGGACCTAGAAGACACGTACGCCACGGGGTGGGTTAGGGTGAATCAGACCTATAGTTCTATGGTCAGACCTTGCTCATCCATTGGTTGAAAGATGGGTGGAGCTATCAACATATTTCCGAGACCTATCTGGTCCCTTCAGACCTGGGTGGTGTTCCTTAGGCACCAAACGGGGATGGAACTACCTGGACTGCCTGGAATAACAAACCCACATTTTCACTTCGTGTTGCAAAAAGTTAAAACATGTGTGCCATACCGATGAGGGTTTGGAACGTTTACAAACGTCCTGGGGAGCCCAAGGGAAGAAATCATATCAAGCTTTGATTATTTTAAAATCAGGTAGAGGCCAAGACAAAACCAAAACATGCACCCTTGGGGCCCAGGACAATTGGGAAAGAGTTCATGACCTCATCCCCAAGTAATAAAGGATGTATACTATGAATGATCCTCCTGTCTGTCTGCTTACCGCACCTCCCGCTCAGCTTCGATCTGTTGGTGAGCGGCCCTGGATCAGTCCAGAGACTGCAGCTGGGCTCTCCATGGCGAGATTCTGGCCCAGCTATTATCCTCCCTCCTCCAAACACCAGGGGCTGGGCAAGGTGGAATGGGGGCAAGGCCTCTCATCGGACCGGCCGGGACGCACCCCCGGGACTGGAGGGGCTGGGAGGGAGGGAGGTGTTGGACAACCTGGAGAGGAGGGATGGAGGACGAGGGATGAAGAGGAGGGAGAGAGATGGAGGGAACAAGGAATGATAGCAGGATTAGGTCACATTACAATAAAGCCAATTCATCATCAGTTGAAGTACCATCGTTAGACATGTGATATAAAAAGGCCAAGAAGCGTCTAAGAGGCCAAGCCAAGGCCAAGATAGCCTAAGAGACAACCGTTAAGGAAGAAAACAAAAGAAAGAAGCAACCTAAGAAAACAAAGAAAGAATAACAGCCAAGCCAAGGCAGGAGGGGGGGCGGGTGATGTGGAGGGGGCTCTGTCTGGCTCCTGGGGGGGCACCACCATGGCCAGGGCCTGGAATGGGACACGAGGAACCTGGGGATAGAAGGGTGGTCGTAAAACATAAAACAACTAGTTAAACACAATTTCCATGCTGGCCTGTTTCAATAGCGCAAAACAATTACTTACCTGAGAGGGGTCTTGTGAGGGTGTGTGAGTTTTACCTGAGAGGGGTTTTGTGAGGGGGGTGTGAGTTTTACCTGAGAGGGGTCCTGTAGAGGGGGGTGGTGAGTTTTATGAGAGGGGTTTGTGAGAGGGGGTGGTGAGTTACAAGGGTTGTGAGGGGGGTGTGAGTTTTACTGAGAGGGGTCGTGAGGGGGGTGTGAGTTTTACCTGAGAGGGGTCTTGTGAGGGGGGTGTGAGTTTTACCTGAGAGGGGTGTTGTGAGGGGGGGGTGAGTTTTACCTGAGATGGGTCTTGTGAGGGGGGTGAGTTGGCAGAGGTCAGGGAGGGGACAGACAGGATGTTGTTAGGGAAGTCTAGCAGGTAGGACACCACGTTGGTGTGGCCGCCCTTAGCAGCTTCAATCAGCATCGTCGAGCCGTCCTATTGGAGGAGAAACAGGAAGTGAGTAAGTCTGAATGAGGCTTCATCACAGTTAACTTTTTCTATTCTGATACTCTTGTTCATATGGCTGAGTTAAACAGCTTTCTTATGAGTTTGATGGTATTGTTTGATGATGGTGTGTGTGTGTTTTCTACCTTCAGTCTTTGTTTGGGGTCAGGTGTGTGTGTGGGGTCAGGTGTGTGTGTGTGTTGAACCTTCAGTCTGTGTGTGGGGTCAGGTGTGTGTTGAACATTCAGTCTGTGTGTGGGGTCAGGTGTGTGTGTGTGTGTGGAACATTCAGTCTGGGAGTAGGGTGTGTGTGTGTGTGTTGAACATTCAGTCTGTGTGTGGGGTCAGGTGTGTGTGTGTGTGTTGAACCTTCAGTCTGTGTGTGGGGTCAGGTGTGTGTGTGGGGTCAGATGTGTGTGTTGAACCTTCAGTCTGTGTGTGGGGTCAGGTGTGTGTGGAACATTCAGTCTGTGTGTGGGGTCAGGTGTGTGTGTGTGTGGGGTCAGGTGTGTGTGTGTGGGGTCGGGTGTGTGTGTGTGTTGAACCTTCAGTCTGTGTGTGGGGTCAGGTGTGTGTGTGTGTGGGGTCAGGTGTGTGTGTGTGTGTGTGTGTGGGGGTCAGGTGTGTGTGTGTGGGGTCAGGTGTGTGTGTGTTGAACCTTCAGTCTGTGTGTGGGGTCAGCTCCATGCGCCAGCAGCAGTTCTACCACAGCTAGGTGCCCTCCAGCACAGGCCAGAGACACCACCGTGTGGTCCTTGTTAGCGGTCGCTCTGTTCACATTAGCACCTGGACACAAAACACAGGAAAGAAACAATATATACTGAAGTAAAATATAAAACGCAACATGCAACAATTTCAAAGATTTTACTGAGCTACAGTTCATAGAGGGAAAAATCAGTCAATTGAAATAAATAAATTAGGCCCTAAGGATTTCATTAGAATGGGCAGGGGCACAGCCATGAGGGGCCTGGGAGGGCATAGGCCCACCCAATGGGGAGCCAGGCCCAGCCAATCAGAATGAGTTTTTCCCCACAAAAGGGCATTATTACAGACAGAATTACTCCTCAGCACCCCCCCACCCCATCCCCTCTCAGACGATCCCGCAGGTGAAGAAGCCAGATGTGGATGTCCTGGGCTGGCCTGGTTACACGTGGTCTGGGGTTGTGAGGCCGGTTGGATGTGCTGCCAAATTCTCTAAAAACGATGTGTAATGATCATGCTGTTTAATCAGCTTCTTGATATGCCACACCGGTCAGGTGGATGGATTATCTTGGCAAAGGAGAAATGCTCAAACAAATCTGTGCACAAAATTAGAGAGAAATAAGCTTTTGGTGCGTATGGAACATTTCTGGGATCTTTTGTTTCAGCCCATGAAACATGGGAACAACACTTGACATGTTGCGTTTATATTTTTGTTCAGTATATACTTTCATCCACTTTAAACTTCTAAGAATCAATCGTTTCATAATAATAATAGTTCAAAATGGATGTAGATCTTAAAGGAGGGAATTGTACAACAACATAGAATTAGAACCAGTGATTGGAACCGGTTCAGGAACCAGAAAATAACAAACATTTACGAGGAACGAAGGTGATCTATAGTGTTCCGGAACAGAACCATTATTTTAAAAGCATGGGAACCGGTTAATAACGTTATTTTACGCTCCAAGCTATTTTTTCAGTCCCACAAAAAACCACCATCAAAGCACCTATGCAAAGCACTTCCTCTGTCACGTCAACTTCTCCTTCCAGTGTCTGCCATAGTAGGACATAGTTAAGGGCATTGTAGTGGTTTAAAAAAAAAGATGCAGTCTAACCTAACCCACCCTTGCTGATGAGGAACTGCACGGTGCAGAGGTGTCCTGCTCTGGCTGCCTTCATCAGGGGAGTCCTCCCCCCCTCAGACTCATGCTCCTGGAGGACAGACAAAAAGGATGTGGATTTTAGGAGAGGAAATGGGCGGAAAGAAAGAAGGAAAGAAAGAGATAACAGGAGTGTTTGTGTACCAGATCTGCTCCAGTCTGCAGCAGAATGTCGGCCACGTCAGTGTGTCCGTTCTCACACGCGTACGTCAGTGCTGTGTCTCCCGTCGCCGTGGTAGCGTGCACGTTCGCACCTACAGAGAGAAGTCAGAGTTCAGAGCTGACCCAAAAGAAAAACTAACAAGCCCTGTTAAAAGGCAGAGGTTGTCAACTTTACAACAGCCATCTAGTTACTAGGCTAAGTCCTGGAGTCTCACATAAGTTCTCTACAAAAATACTAAAGATCAAACAAAGAATCTTCAATACGACTCCCCATCTCACCTGCAGCCAGGAGGTATTTGACCAGCTCCAGGGTGTGTGTGTGTGTGCCTGCAGCCAGGAGGTATTTGACCAGCTCCAGGTGTGTGTGTGTGTACCTGCAGCCAGGAGGTATTTGACCAGCTCCAGTGTGTGTGTGTGTGTACCTGCAGCCAGGAGGTATTTGACCAGTCCAGGTGTGGTGTGTGTAGCAGCAGGAGGTATTTGACCAGCCCAGGGGGTGTGGTACCGCAGCCAGAGGTATTTGACCAGCTCCAGGTGTGTGTGTGTGTACCTGCAGCCAGGAGGTATTTGACCAGCTCCAGGTGTGTGTGTGTGTGTGTACCTGCAGCCAGGAGGTATTTGACCAGCTCCAGGTGTGTGTGTGTGTGTGTGTGTACCTGCAGCCAGGAGGTATTTGACCAGCTCCAGGTGTGTGTGTGTGTACCTGCAGCCAGGAGGTATTTGACCAGCTCCAGGTGTGTGTGTGTGTACCTGCAGCCAGGAGGTATTTGACCAGCTCCAGGTGTCCCTCCTGAGCAGCCTCCATGAGAGGCGTGGAGCAGCCCAGTTCGATGTCGGCTCCGGCCTTGATGAGGAAGTCAGCCACCTCCAGGAACCCTCCACAGCACGACAGGGTCAGGGCTGTCTCCTGGGTCTCCTCCGTCTGGGCGTTGATGTTGGCACCTGGAGGGGGAGGAGAGAGACAGAGAGAGCGAGAGAGAGATGGAGGCAGAAATAGAGAGAGATGAGAGAGAGGCTAGTGTCTATATTAGAAGTGAAACCCTCTCCAACAGGCCTGACAAAGTACTTCATTACACACAATAACATAGTATATGCAAGAGCATTGAACAGTGTTCAGGTCTCCATTTATTTTCTAGTTCCATATGATCCCAGTTCATTACCCTGAGCCAGCAGCAGAGCCACCATCTCTTCATGGCCTTCTCTGGCTGCCTCCATCAGAGGGGTATAGCCTTCATCATTCACCTAGACACATTAAAACATCCAGTTACAGGACTCAGTGGCTGAATCCCAAATCACCCCCTTCCCCTGGCCCCTCCACGCACACGTTCACGTGCGCCTCCGTCATTTGCAAAAGTGTCCCAAAGCTGAAGGAATGAAAATGATCAAGGGCGTAGGGGTTAATTAGCCCTTACAGTAGGCACTTAGACTGAGCCTGCAACGCTGCTGGCTTCATAGCGAAGTGAAATCCCATAAGGCACCGTGTTATTTAAAAATGTGCGCAATTTCACACAAAATAATGGAGAGGCGTGCCTAATTATATGACACGTGCATTGGTTTGTAAAATATAAAAAATAACTCCTAAATTAAAGATTTAACTGTTACTGTAAACCGACAGGGAGTATTTGTTCATTTGAATTTCACTCCCCTTTTTACAATTTAAAAATGGATCATGAATTGCATCATTCAAGTCAGTTGTGTGTCCTGAAGTTGATGGGTTTATTGACCCCCTCGCCACTCTCTGGAAGTCACCCTCGGAGAGTGACAGAGGGCCCTCCAAGCGGGTTGGTAAGGGCGAGGCGGTGGTTTGGGATTCACCATCCCTAACCCATCAGATGGCTGTAGCCCTCATCATTCACCTAGATACACATTAAAACATCCACTGTTACAGGACTCTGTGTGTGTTGCTACTCACCTCCTCTAGGTTGGCACCTCTCTCTATGAGCAGAGCTGCTAGTTCTACGTGCCCGCCGCAGGCTGCCAGGGTGAGGGGCGACTCGAAGGAGTCAGCGGGCATGTTGACCTGCGCCCCGCTGTCCAACAGCAGCCGTGCCACCTCCACATGCCCATCCTGGGACAGGAGACACACACACACACACAGGGACAACATAAGCACCTGAGTGGGTTACACACACACACACACACACACACACACACACTGGAGAGACACGCACACAGACATAAGCACCCGGGTTGCACGCACACATGCAGGGAGAGAGAAGAGAGGGGCTGTGTGTTGGGTCATATGCTCACCATGCAGGGAGAGAGAAGAGGGGCTGTGTGTTGGGTCATATGCTCACCATGCAGGGAGAGAGAAGAGAGGGGCTGTGTGTTGGGTCATATGCTCACCATGCAGGGAGAGAAGAGAGGGGGCTGTGTGTTGGGTCATATGCTCACCATGCAGGGAGAGAGAAGAGAGGGGCTGTGTGTTGGGTCATATGCTCACCATGCAGGGAGAGAGAAGAGAGGGGCTGTGTGTTGGGTCATATGCTCACCATGCAGGGAGAGAGAAGAGAGGGGCTGTGTGTTGGGTCATATGCTCACCATGCAGGGAGAGAGAAGAGAGGGGCTGTGTGTTGGGTCATATGCTCACCATGCAGGGAGAGAGAAGAGAGGGGCTGTGTGTTGGGTCATATGCTCACCATGCAGGGGAGAGAGAAGAGAGGGGCTGTGTGTTGGGTCATATGCTCACCATGCAGGGAGAGAGAAGAGAGGGGCTGTGTGTTGGGTCATATGCTCACCATGCAGGGAGAGAGAAGAGAGGGGCTGTGTGTTGGGTCATATGCTCACCATGCAGGGAGAGAGAAGAGAGGGGGCTGTGTGTTGGGTCATATGCTCACCATACAGGGAGAGAGAAGAGAGGGGGCTGTGTGTTGGGTCATATGCTCACCATGCAGGGAGAGAGAAGAGGGGCTGTGTGTTGGGTCATATGCTCACCATGCAGGGAGAGAGAAGAGAGGGGCTGTGTGTTGGGTCATATGCTCACCATGCAGGGAGAGAGAAGAGGGGGGCTGTGTGTTGGGTCATATGCTCACCATGCAGGCTTCCATCAGTGCTGTGTGCATCTCATCCGTCTTATGCTCCTGATCTGCCCCAGCTTCCAGCAGAAACCTCACCATGTCCAGATGACCTGGAGGGAGAGGGGAGGGAGGGATAAATCACTTCATTTAAATTGACATTTTGTTGTCTGAGACTATGAATGTTGTATTGGGGGGGCTATGTGAGCGAGCGCCACAAGAAAACATTTTTAAAAAAAATATCAAAAGGGAACACTTGAAGGAGAAGTGAAGAAGAGCGTCACCTTTGTAGCAGGCGAGCGTGAGGGCGCTCTCCTTGAACTCGTTGGAGTGTGTGTTGATCCCGGCGCCGTACTCCAGCAGAACCCTGGCCACATCCACGTGGCCCGCGCTCGCCCCCTCCATTAGGGGGGTGTGGCCGTTCTCGTTGTGGTCCTCGATGTTGGCCCCCTCCTTTAGGAGAACCTTCACCACATCTACGAACCCCCCAGCACACGCATACGTCAGGGCTGTGTTACCTACAGGGGGAGAGACCATACGTCAGGGCTGTGTTACCTACAGGGAGAGAGACCATACGTCAGGGCTGTGTTACCTACAGGGAGAGAGACCATACGTCAGGGCTGTGTTACCTACAGGGAGAGACCATACGTCAGGGCTGTGTTACCTACAGGGAGAGAGACCACGTCAGGCTGTGTTACCTACAGGAGGAGAGACCATACGTCAGGGCTGTGTTACCTACAGGGAGAGAGACCATACGTCAGGGCTGTGTTACCTACAGGGAGAGAGACCATACGTCAGGGCTGTGTTACCTACAGGGGGAGAGACCATACGTCAGGGCTGTGTTACCTACAGGGGGAGAGACCATACATCAGGGATGTGTTACCTACAGGGGGGAGAGACCATACATCAGGGATGTGTTACCTACAGGGAGAGAGACCATACGTCAGGGCTGTGTTACCTACAGGGGAGAGACCATACGTCAGGGCTGTGTTACCTACAGGGAGAGAGACCATACGTCAGGGCTGTGTTACCTACAGGGAGAGAGACCATACGTCAGGGCTGTGTTACCTACAGGGGAGAGAGACCATACGTCAGGGCTGTGTTACCTACAGGGAGAGAGACCATACGTCAGGGCTGTGTTACCTACAGGGAGAGAGACCATACGTCAGGGCTGTGTTACCTACAGGGGGAGAGACCATACGTCAGGGGCTGTGTTACCTACAGGGTGAGGGGAGAGACCATACGTCAGGGCTGTGTTACCTACAGGGGGAGAGACCATACGTCAGGGCTTTGTTACCTACAGGGGGAGAGACCATACGTCAGGGCTGTGTTACCTACAGGGAGAGAGACCATACGTCAGGGCTGTGTTACCTACAGGGAGAGAGACCATACGTCAGGGCTGTGTTACCTACAGGGAGAGAGACCATACGTCAGGGCTGTGTTACCTACATGGGGAGAGACCATACGTCAGGGCTGTGTTACCTACAGGGAGAGAGACCATACGTCAGGGCTGTGTTACCTACAGGGGGAGAGACCATACGGCAGGGCTGTGTTACCTACAGGGAGAGAGACCATACGTCAGGGCTGTGTTACCTACAGGGAGAGAGACCATACGTCAGGGCTGTGTTACCTACAGGGAGAGAGACCATACATCAGGGCTGTGTTACCTACAGGGGGAGAGACCATACGTCAGGGCTGTGTTACCTACAGGGAGAGAGACCATACGTCAGGGCTGTGTTACCTACAGGGGGAGAGACCATACGTTAGGGCTGTGTTACCTACAGGGAGAGAGACCATACGTCAGGGCTGTGTTACCTACAGGGAGAGAGACCATACGTCAGGGCTGTGTTACCTACAGGGAGAGAGACCATACGTCAGGGCTGTGTTACCTACAGGGGGAGAACCATACGTCAGGGCTGTGTTACCTACAGGGGGAGAGACCATACGTCAGGGCTGTGTTACCTACAGGGGGAGAGACCATACGTCAGGGCTGTCTTACCTACAGGGAGAGAGACCATACGTCAGGGCTGTGTTACCTACAGGGAGAGAGACCATACGTCAGGGCTGTGTTACCTACAGGGGGAGAGACCATACGTCAGGGCTGTGTTACCTACAGGGGGAGAGACCATACGTCAGGGCTGTGTTACCTACAGGGAGAGAGACCATACGTCAGGGCTGTGTTACCTACAGGGGGAGAGACCATACGTCAGGGCTGTGTTACCTACAGGGAGAGAGACCATACGTCAGGATTGTGTTACCTACAGGGAGAGAGACCATACGTCAGGGCTGTGTTACCTACAGGGGGAGAGACCATACGTCAGGGCTGTGTTACCTACAGGGGGAGAGACCATACATCAGGGCTGTGTTACCTACAGGGAGAGAGACCATACGTCAGGGCTGTGTTACCTACAGGGGGAGAGACCATACGCCAGGGCTGTGTTACCTACAGAGAGAGGGGGAGAGACCATACGTCAGGGCTGTGTTACCTACAGGGAGAGAGACCATACGTCAGGGCTGTGTTACCTACAGGGAGAGAGACCATACGTCAGGGCTGTGTTACCTACAGGGAGAGGGGGAGAGACCATACGTCAGGGCTGTGTTACCTACAGGGAGAGGGGGAGAGACCATACGTCAGGGCTGTGTTACCTACAGGGAGAGAGACCATACGTCAGGGCTGTGTTACCTACAGGGAGAGGGGGAGAGACCATACGTCAGGGCTGTGTTACCTACAGGGGGAGAGACCATACGTCAGGGCTGTGTTACCTACAGGGAGAGAGACCATACGTCAGGGCTGTGTTACCTACAGGGAGAGAGACCATACGTCAGGGCTGTGTTACCTACAGGGAGAGAGACCATACGTCAGGGCTGTGTTACCTACAGGGAGAGAGACCATACGTCAGGGCTGTGTTACCTACAGGGGAGAGAGACCATACGTCAGGGCTGTGTTACCTACAGGGAGAGGGGGAGAGACCATACGTCAGGGCTGTGTTACCTACAGAGAGGGAGAGACCATACGTCAGGGCTGTGTTACCTACAGGGAGAGGGGGAGAGACCATAAGTCAGGGCTGTGTTACCTACAGGGGGAGAGACCATACGTCAGGGCTGTGTTACCTACAGAGGGGGAGAGACCATACGTCAGGGCTGTGTTACCTACAGGGGAGAGACCATACGTCAGGGCTGTGTTACCTACAGGGAGGGGGGGAGAGACCATACGTCAGGGCTGTGTTACCTACAGGGAGAGAGACCATAAGTCAGGGCTGTGTTACCTACAGGGAGAGAGACCATACGTCAGGGCTGTGTTACCTACAGGGAGAGAGACCATACGTCAGGGCTGTGTTACCTACAGGGGGAGAGACCATACGTCAGGGCTGTGTTACCTACAGGAGGGGAGAGACCATACGTCAGGGCTGTGTTACCTACAGGGAGAGAGACCATACGTTAGGGCTGTGTTACCTACAGGGAGAGAGACCATACGTCAGGGCTGTGTTACCTACAGGGGGAGAGACCATACGTCAGGGCTGTGTTACCTACAGGGGGAGAGACCATACGTCAGGGCTGTGTTACCTACAGGGGGGAGAGACCATACGTCAGGGCTGTGTTACCTACAGGGGGAGAGACCATACGTCAGGGCTGTGTTACCTACAGGGAGAGAGACCATACGTCAGGGCTGTGTTACCTACAGGGGGAGAGACCATACGTCAGGGCTGTGTTACCTACAGGGGGAGAGACCATACGTCAGGGCTGTGTTACCTACAGGGAGAGAGACCATACGTCAGGGCTGTGTTACCTACAGGGGAGAGACCATACGTCAGGGCTGTGTTACCTACAGGGGAGAGAGACCATACGTCAGGGCTGTGTTACCTACAGGGAGAGAGACCATACGTCAGGGCTGTGTTACCTACAGGGGGAGAGACCATACGTCAGGGCTGTGTTACCTACAGGGGGAGAGACCATACGTCAGGGCTGTGTTACCTACAGGGGAGAGACCATACGTCAGGGCTGTGTTACCTACAGGGGGAGAGACCATACGTCAGGGCTGTGTTACCTACAGGGAGAGGGGAGAGACCATACGTCAGGGCTGTGTTACCTACAGGGAGAGAGACCATACGTCAGGGCTGTGTTACCTACAGGGGAGAGAGACCATACGTCAGGGCTGTGTTACCTACAGGGAGAGGGGGAGAGACCATACGTCAGGGCTGTGTTACCTACAGGGAGAGGGGGAGAGACCATACGTCAGGGCTGTGTTACCTACAGGGGGAGAGACCATACGTCAGGGCTGTGTTACCTACAGGAGAGGGGGAGAGACCATACGTCAGGGCTGTGTTACCTACAGGGAGAGAGACCATACGTCAGGGCTGTGTTACCTACAGGGGAGAGACCATACGTCAGGGCTGTGTTACCTACAGGGAGAGAGACCATACGTCAGGGCTGTGTTACCTACAGGGAGAGAGACCATACGTCAGGGCTGTGTTACCTACAGGGAGAGAGACCATACGTCAGGGCTGTGTTACCTACAGGGAGAGAGACCATACGTCAGGGCTGTGTTACCTACAGGGAGAGAGACCATACGTCAGGGCTGTGTTACCTACAGGGAGAGAGACCATACGTCAGGGCTGTGTTACCTACAGGGAGAGGGGGAGAGACCATACGTCAGGGCTGTGTTACCTACAGGGAGAGGGGGAGAGACCATACGTCAGGGCTGTGTTACCTACAGGAGAGAGACCATAAGTCAGGGCTGTGTTACCTACAGGAGAGGGGAGAGACCATACGTCAGGGCTGTGTTACCTACAGGGAGAGAGACCATACGTCAGGGCTGTGTTACCTACAGGGAGAGGGGGAGAGACCATACGTCAGGGCTGTGTTACCTACAGGGGGAGAGACCATACGTCAGGGCTGTGTTACCTACAGGGGGAGAGACCATACGTCAGGGCTGTGTTACCTACAGAGAGAGACCATACGTCAGGGCTGTGTTACCTACAGGGGGAGAGACCATACGTCAGGGCTGTGTTACCTACAGGGAGAGAGACCATACGTCAGGGCTGTGTTACCTACAGGGAGAGAGACCATACGTCAGGGCTGTGTTACCTACAGGGGGAGAGAGACCATACGTCAGGGCTGTGTTACCTACAGGGAGAGAGACCATACGTCAGGGCTGTGTTACCTACAGGGAGAGGGGGAGAGACCATACGTCAGGGCTGTGTTACCTACAGGGAGAGGGGGAGAGACCATACGTCAGGGCTGTGTTACCTACAGGGGGAGAGACCATAAGTCAGGGCTGTGTTACCTACAGGGGAGAGACCATACGTCAGGGCTGTGTTACCTACAGGGGGAGAGACCATACGTCAGGGCTGTGTTACCTACAGGGAGAGGGGGAGAGACCATACGTCAGGGCTGTGTTACCTACAGGGGGAGAGACCATAAGTCAGGGCTGTGTTACCTACAGGGGGAGAGACCATACGTCAGGGCTGTGTTACCTACAGGGGGAGAGACCATACGTCAGGGCTGTGTTACCTACAGGGGGAGAGACCATACGTCAGGGCTGTGTTACCTACAGGGAGAGAGACCATACGTCAGGGCTGTGTTACCTACAGGGAGAGAGACCATACGTCAGGGCTGTGTTACCTACAGGGAGAGAGACCATACGTCAGGGCTGTGTTACCTACAGGGAGGGGGAGAGACCATACGTCAGGGCTGTGTTACCTACAGAGGGGGAGAGACCATACGTCAGGGCTGTGTTACCTACAGGGAGAGAGACCATACGTCAGGGCTGTGTTACCTACAGGGAGGGGAGAGACCATACGTCAGGGCTGTGTTACCTACAGGGGGAGAGACCATACGTCAGGGCTGTGTTACCTACAGGGGGAGAGACCATACGTCAGGGCTGTGTTACCTACAGGGAGAGAGACCATACGTCAGGGCTGTGTTACCTACAGGGAGAGAGACCATACGTCAGGGCTGTGTTACCTACAGGGAGAGAGACCATACGTCAGGGCTGTGTTACCTACAGGGAGAGAGACCATACGTCAGGGCTGTGTTACCTACAGGGAGAGAGACCATACGTCAGGGCTGTGTTACCTACAGGGAGAGAGACCATACGTCAGGGCTGTGTTACCTACAGGGAGAGAGACCATACGTCAGGGCTGTGTTACCTACAGGGAGAGGGGGAGAGACCATACGTCAGGGCTGTGTTACCTACAGGGAGAGGGGGAGAGACCATACGTCAGGGATGTGTTACCTACAGGGGGAGAGACCATAAGTCAGGGCTGTGTTACCTACAGGGGGAGAGACCATACGTCAGGGCTGTGTTACCTACAGGGGGAGAGACCATACGTCAGGGCTGTGTTACCTACAGGGGGAGAGACCATACGTCAGGGCTGTGTTACCTACAGGGAGAGAGACCATACGTCAGGGCTGTGTTACCTACAGGGAGAGAGACCATACGTCAGGGCTGTGTTACCTACAGGGAGAGGGGGAGAGACAGCGTGGCAGAGGGAGAGAAGAACTAGATACTTGTGTTGTCTGTTAGTGATGTTTTAATGGAGCTAGATGGAGCACAAGGACATATTGTCCAAACAGAAATCTAAACGTTTTGGTTTGGACAAAGAATTATGACAAGAAATGTCCACACGCACATTGAACAAGGCAGATGGAAAAGGAGTGTGTATTCATACCTGTGGAGGACTGTGCGTTGGCGTCAGCCCCGTGGACCAGGAGCAACTTGACGATGTCGACGTAACCGCCGCTCGCCGCCGCCATCAGGGGCGTGATGTCACCTTTAATCCCCCGGTCCTCCACGTTGGCATGCATGGCCAGCAGCACCTAACAACCAATCACAGCAGGGGTCAGGGATTAGAGGTCATACAATGTCAATGTATGGTGTAGAGAGTTTGTGGGGGACTGAATGTCATTCTGACATAAAATAACCCCCCCCCCAAAAAGAGGAGACACAATGTCTATTTTTGAAAAAGGACGATGACACACTTGTGCACAGACACACGCACTGCACTGTTCTCCCACTCACACAGACCCACCTGTGCGAGTTCATAGTATCCAGCAGAGCAGGCTAGGCAGAGCAGACTCTCTCCCTCCTCAGTGTGTTCGTTGACGCTCCTCCCCTCGTCTAGTAGCTTCCTCACAGCGTTCACGTCTCCGTCCGAACACGCCTCTGCTAGACTACGGCTGAAAATAACCAGACTGCTACAATTACTGCCACTGTGACAGGAGAACACACACACCCCTTACATACTGTACACACACACTTACACAAACACAAACACACAACTAATGCCCGCATACACACACCTCATAATCACACTTCTACTATTATTTTGACAGAGAAACTACCAGACAACACATGACTAAACTGTTTGATTGAGTGACATATTGATCTCTGAGTTAATACACTGACTGATTGACTGAAATTCTGATATTGATTGCTATATTCAGTGGTTGTCTTCTCATGTATTGATAGATATTTTGATGGATCTATTGATATATGGACTGGGGTAGATACATACTTGTCGGCCTGGCCAGCGTTGAGTGTGTTCTCTGCTCTCATGCGCGTCAGGGCGGCAGCTGCCTCGTCCAGGGCACAGCTCACTGACGACGTCAGCCTCCGCAGCACCTCGGGATCTGCAAAGGCTTTACCATCCGCAGTTGACAGTTTACCAATGCCTTCCGGGTTAAAGGTCATCACAGGCATGGAGGCAAAACCATACCAAAGAAGCCAGGCAGGTGATCGTAGAGGCAAATCCAGCCACAGCCAATCCAATCCATGGTTAGTAGAGGCATTCATAAAAAAACACAGAAACACACAAGCATGGGTTAGATCCAAGTCAGGAAAAGTGAGATTTGAGAAGCTTAACTGTCTTGGGTATCTACACTGAGTGTACAAAACATTAGGAACACGTGCTCTTTCCATGACATAGACTGACCAGGTGAAAGTTATGATCCCTTATTGATGTCACTTGTTAAATCCACTTCAGTGTAGGTTAAATAAGGATTTTAAGCCTTGAGATAATTGAGACATGGATTGTGTATGTGTGCTATTCAGAGGCTGAATGGACAAGACGAAAGATTTAAGTGTCTTTGAACAGGGTATGGTAGTAAGTGCCAGGCGCACCAGTTTGAGTGTGTCAAGAACTGCAACGCTGCTGGGTTTTTCATGCTCAACAGTTTCCTGTGTGTATCAAGAATGATCCACCAACCAAAGGACATCCAGCCAACTTGACACAACTGTGGGAAGCATTGGAGTCAACATGGGCCAGCATCCCTGTGGAACGCTTTCGACACCTTGTAGAGTCGACGAATTGAGGCTGTTCTGAGGGTAAAAGGGGGTGCAACTCAATATTAGGAAGCGTTCCTAATGTTTTGTACACTCTGTGTATGTCTATATGTTAAAAAGGTCAAGAGGTCAAGAGTAATGTGAGAGTAGCTCCACCTTTCCCTCAGAGGCTAGGTGGAAATGTAGACATATTGCCTACACCGACTGACCAAGTCCTCACAGATCTCCCCAAGTGCCTGGGGGCTAGACTAGAGTCTAAGGTAGGGGTTAGGGTGCTACCTAAAGGGCTAGGGGCTAGCTAGTGTCTAGGGGGTAGGGGCTAGCTAGTGTCTAGGGGGTAGGGGCTAGCTAGGGGCTAGCTAGTGTCCAGGGGGTAGGGGCTAGCTAGTCTCTAGGGGGCTAGCTAGTGTCTAGGGGGCTAGCTAGTGTCTAGGGGGCTAGCTAGTGTCTAGGGGGTAGGGGCTAGCTAGTGTCCAGGGGGTAGGGGCTAGCTAGTGTCTAGGGGGTAGGGGCTAGCTAGGGGCTAGCTAGTGTCTAGGGGGCTAGCTAGTGTCTAGGGGGCTAGCTAGTGTCTATGGGGTAGGGGCTAGCTAGGGGCTAGCTAGTGTCCAGGGGGTAGGGGCTAGCTAGTGTCTAGGGGGTAGGGACTAGCTAGGGGCCAGAAGGATAGGGGCGAGGGGCTTGGGGGTAGGGGCTAGCTAGGGGCGAGGGGATTGGGGGTTAGGGGCCTACAGGCTAGCAGGGTTTGTTTCATGCTCTGTACTCTACCTACTCTATGATGAGGCCTAGAGTGTTGGACAAGACAGGCACAGCTGGGAGAAAGTGTTGGACAAGACAGGCACAGCTGGGAGAAAGTGTTGGACAAGACAGGCACTGCTGGGAGAAAGTGTTGGACAAGACAGGCACTGCTGGGAGAAAGTGTTGGACAAGACAGGCACTGCTGGGAGACAGTGTTGAACAAGACATGCACTGCTGGGAGACAGTGTTGAACAAGACAGGCACTGCTGGGAGAAAGTGTTGGACAAGACAGGCACAGCTGGGAGAAAGTGTTGGACAAGACAGGCACTGCTGGGAGAAAGTGTTGGACAAGACAGGCACTGCTGGGAGAAAGTGTTGGACAAGACAGGCACAGCTGGGAGAAAGTGTTGGACAAGACAGGCACTGCTGGGAGAAAGTGTTGGACAAGACAGGCACTGCTGGGAGAAAGTGTTGGACAAGACGCACTGCTGGGAGAAAGTGTTGGACAAGACAGGCACTGCTGGGAGAAAAGCAGGAATGTCATACAACAGCGTGTGTGAGAGGGAGGGAGGCAGGGAGAGGACCGCGATGCAGGGAAGTAGAGGACCGCGATGCAGGGAAGTAGAGGACCGCGATGCAGGGAAGAGGGAGGAGAGGACAGAGATGCAGGGAAGAGGGAGGAGAGGACAGAGATGCAGGGAAGAGGGAGGAGAGGACAGAGATGCAGGGAAGAGGACAGAGATGCAGGGAAGAGAGGGAGGAGAGGACAGAGATGCAGGGAAGAGAGGGAGGAGAGGAGGGAGAGGACAGCGATGCAGGGAAGAGAGGGAGGAGAGGAGGGAGAGGACAGCGATGCAGGGAAGAGAGGGAGGAGAGCAAGAGAGAGAAGCAGGCAGGAGGAAAAAACTGTGCTTGTTCTGTTAACCTACAGAGGACCTCTTTCACAAGGAGCAAGACACACTTCCCATCCAGGGAGGTCATCCAAGCCAAAATATTGTGTGTGCGTTGACACGAGAGATGGGGGAGAAAGTGAGAGCAAGCTAGCAAGAGCCCAACTCTCCCCCCATATGTTTGCCTCTACCCTACATTAGTGGAAGTTCCAAGTTTTAGTTGTCACATGCACAAGTACAGTGAAATTCTTAACTTGCAAGCCCTACACAACAGTGCAGTAAAGTAAAGACAAAACACCAAAATAATTACTCACAAGCAAAGTTGGGTCAGAGCTCACAAGACACAGCCATACAGAATGGCACCATCTTTGTAACAGAAAAGTTTAGAAGTAAAACTGTGTGTTAGTGGGTGGGTCCTGCCAGTCAGCGTTTTCACCACCACTACCCTCTGCTCTGGCTGTGTGAGTGAGTCTAAACGTAGCCTACGCCTAACTGTCAGAAGGATTTCACAACGTTGCCCCAGGCGGGCCAGGCAGGGCAGGGAAAGTAGTGGAGGGCTGAGGTCTGGGGGGGGTTGATCGTTGTATTGTCCTGTCTAAACAACATCTCGGCTTTCGACAAGAAGCAGTGTTACGCAGCTGTTTTTATTAATCTGGCTAAAGCCTTTGATTCTGTTAACCACTGCATCCTGCTCAACAGACTCAGCGACCAGAGGGTTCTCAGAGGATTGTCTAGCCTCACTCTACTACAGACCTTACTAATACCAACAAAACTAAAATGTACCGGAACCTACCTCAACCTGCCTGCCCTCCTAACGTTCTCATCCTGAATTGGTCAGAGCTAGAGTGTCGACTAGGGCTGTCCCCCCCCCCAAAAGAAATCTTAGCCGACCGAGAGTAGTCTGTTCTTTCGATTGGTCGATATTTTCAAACGTGTATTTTTCTATACATAGGCACATCCTATGTGTTTTAATAAAATCAACTATATGCACTAAGCGTGTCTGATGCTTTAAGCGCATTGTTTGATGAAATCATTAAGAAAAATGACTAGAGGGAGTCCGACTGCAATTGATTTGATTGTGCCGGGCCGGGCTCAGACTTGCTGCACTGTGTTAAAAAAATGACAGTGAGTGACTGACTAGCACCCGTTGTCTGTCTCTCCTCCCTGCTGCAGCGACCACCACAGAACATCAACAGCGTTTATCGCGTTGTCCGTGTTGCTGAAGCTGCAACAATTACAGCCATTTCTGACTGAAAAGTTCTGTTACCGAAATCCCTCATTTGTTTAGGAAAAACATTCCCTCAACCCTTGCTCTCTTTGTGACATAGGGCCTGACCTATATCATAATTACATCAATAAATTGGTAATAACAAACTCTGAACACTGTACCACATGCGACAGAAAAATGGATGCAGAGGCCGTGACAAACTCGAAACGGGGGAATGTTTACTGGTTGCTCAGGAGGTAAAGGGGAAGTCAAATGTGTGGAATAAATGTGACAAGTTGTGGAAAATACTGTAGATCAAGAAAAAAAAAGGTAAGGATCAAGCGCTACGTGCATATTACGTGTGCCAAACAGGTTCTGTATAGATTACAATATAATTTCTCTAAAATTATAAGCATACCAGAGAGTCTGTTGTAACCCCTTAAACCCCTACAACTCATCCAGAATGCCGCAGCCCGTCTGGTGTTCAACCTTCCCAAGTTCTCTCACGTCACCCCCCTCCTCCGCACACTCCACTGGCTTCCAGTTGAAGCTCGCATCCGTTACAAGACCATGGTGCTTGCCTATGGAGCAGTGAGGGGAACGGCACCTCCGTACCTTCAGGCTCTGATCAGTCCCTACACCCAAACGAGGGCATTGCGTTCATCCACCTCTGGCCTGCTGGCTCCCCTTCCTCTGCGGAAGCATAGTTCCCGCTCAGCCCAGTCAAAACTGTTCGCTGCTCTGGCACCCCAATGGTGGAACAAGCTCCCCTCACGACGCCAGGACAGCGGAGTCACTCACCACCTTCCGGAGACATTTGAAACCCCACCTCTTTAAGGAATACCTGGGATAGGATAAAGTAATCCTTCTACCCCCCATGGTAAAAAAAAAAGTGTAAAGTGGTTGGGCCCACTATAGGGTGAATGCACCAATTTGTAAGTCGCTCTGGATAAGAGCGTCTGCTAAATGACGTAAATGTGCCCTTGAGCAAGGCACTTAACCCTAATTGCTCCTGTAAGTCGCTCTGGATAAGAGCGTCTGCTAAATGACTAAAATGTAAATGTAAATGTAATGTAACGTTTTTTAAATTATATTTTTAAGCCTTTATTAGAGCAAAGACTAAAACCAGTCGCATTCATTCGTGAATGCAATTTCCAAAATGGAACGGTTTATTTATTGTTTACGCTAATTATTCAGAGGGTCGCTTTGTTATTTTATTTTAAAACTAAAATGCTTGATTGCATTTCAAATCATGAATGACTCGTATGCTGTGTGATGACATGAACGAATGAATGATTGATACTGTAGCTTATATAAGTATTGAAATATAAGCCTAAGTAAGTTACGGTATTAAGACTAAACAGGATGTGCTCTTAGGCCTACAGCTCGATGGTGGTTATACAAGGCTGCTATACAAAGCCTACTAATGATAACGACATTACTTATCATAATGATGATCATAACAATAATAGTAATAATAACAACAATAAGGAGATCAAGAAAAATGAGGGTTATTTTTCTGACAATTTGGAAGTGTAAACACTAAATAAATTATAAATAATACCAGAGAGGCTGTTCTAACAGGGAAAAGGTGTAAATCCTTTATTACAGCATAGCAAAGATTAAAAATTAGTGAAATTGTTTATCCGACATGTTGTGGTTGGTGCTCACGAAGGCTTGGTGCTCACTGAATCAGTAGGCTATTAAACAAACACTCAAACAGGCAACAGAAGCAGGATCTGTCTTATTTATGTAGATATCTATGGAAGATTTATAAAGCCAGGCACATTTAACAGTTAGGCTATTGATTATAGACCTAATTAAGTTGGGGTTTCATCTCTCCTCACTTTTCTTACACAATTAAGGCAAAGGCTGTTTTCTCATCGCCTAACTCCGCTGCTTCCTCCACAGCATTGTTCTCAACACCAATATGCTGGTTACCTTAGCTATTATGCACATAGCAACATGGTCTAGGAAAAAGCGCCAATTCAACAGCGCACTGATATGTTTCAGAACCGCGGACAGCGACCGCTCGACTAAATGGGGTCAGCCCTAATGTCGACACCTATAAATATATTGGCGTACGGCTGTACTAGTCACTGTCATTCCATACCCACGTCACCCACCTTCAGGCTAAAGTTAAATCCACAATTGGTTTTCTGTACCGCAACAAAACATCCTTCACCCACTCTGCCAAGCACACCCTTGGAAAAATGACCATACAGACAATCCTGGACAATGGCGACGTAGGTTACAGGCTTGCCCCCTCCCTCAAACTAGATGTAATCTACCACACTGCCATCTGCTTTGTTACCAATGCCCCCTTCAACACTTATCACTGTTACCTTTACACCCTGGTCAACTGGCCCTCTTTACATACACGACACCAGACCCACTGGTGCCAATTTATTTGCAAGTCCCCCCTCTACCTCAGCACCTTCACTACCAATAGCAGCCTGCTCGCTGGTAGATGTATGACACTGGTTATTCCAAAACCAGCACTTCCTATGGCCATCATTCATTCCAGTTTTCCACCGCCAACAACTGGAATGAGCTGCAAAAGACCTTCAAAAACTTAACACATTCATCCCACCACACTCCTTCAAAAACACATTACCTGATCTACTGACTGTTCAATGTACCTGCTGATCATTCGGTCTGATGGGTTTTCATTTTGGCTGCCTGTTATTGTGGTATTTCTGCTCTAACCCACTGTGAATGTTTCTCATTAGGGCGGCAGGTAGCCTAGCTCTTAAAGCGTTGGGCAAGTAACCGAAAGGTCGCTGGTTCGAATACACGAGCAGTCAAGGTGAAAAATCTGTCGATGTTTCCTTGAGCACCTAACCCAAATTTGCTGCAGGGGCACCGTACTAATATGGCTGACCCTATAAAACGATGCATTTCACAATACCTTTCAATTGAAGCGGCAGGAAACAAACGTAAGTGGCCACCTCTCACAAAAACTGATCAAAAATTAAATCACAGATAATTATAAGGGAGCAGAGGAACTTATAAATTGCCTATAATAATTACAAGGACTTTTCTCGCACCAAAATGAGGAAATGTCAGATTTTCAAGGTAGTCCTATTCCAGTACCTGAATTTCTGAGCTCCAAATTCAAGTAGGCTACTTCAAGCCCCTTGTAATAATAATATAATAATAATAATAATAATAATAATAATAATAAGCCATTTAGCAGACGCTTTTATCCAAAGCGACTTACAGTCATGCGTGCATAAATTTTTTTTTTTGTGTGTGTATGGGTGGTCCCGGGGATCGAACCCACTACCTTTGCGTTACAAGCGCCGTGCTCTACCAGCTGAGCTACAGAGGACCACATTGTATTGTTTATAATTGCAGGTCTAACATGAAAAACTAAAATGTATTTGTCATGTTATTTCATTACCAGATCATATTATGAATAAGCCCATTCTATGCAGAATAATTAATAGCAATAGTGTTGGTGTTGCGCAATAGTCTATCCTACACAATTGCGCACAGTAGACTTGGTGTCCAATCCGAGGCCCAAAGACAAAACACATTACCTTGATGCTTTCTCTTAAATCTAACGAGACCCTGCTGTAAATCAAGCAGACAGCTGATCAACCTCAATTCGCTAGGGATATTAGATTCGACGTGGATCCAGGCACAACGGTCTTCATCAACTTAACGAATGAGACAAAATATTCTGGACATTCTTCACAAACACCTATTTTCCAGCACTTGGGCTGTTGTTGCATTGCATGCGCCATCACAACAGCTGTTCCTCACTTGACTGTCATTAAGAAAATTCCTTCCTGGATCAGATGTGAGAAGATATCACGGCGTAACTAAATCAGCTGGACACCAAATGCGCATCCAACAAGTATTATGCATAATTATTGAAGAAACACATTAATGACAGTATCGATTTAGGTTTTAAGTATTAAGGTAATGTGACTTTTGGTTAGAAGCATTAGATGTTTTACCACCCACCAGGCGAATGCAGTAGCATTAGATGTTTTACCACCCTCCAGGCGAATGCAGTAGCATTATATGTTTACCACCCACCAGGTGAATGCAGTAGCATTAGATGTTTTACCACCCACCAGGCGAATGCAGTAGCATTAGATGTTTTACCACCCACCAGGCGAATGCAGTAGCATTATATGTTTTACCACCCACCAGGCGAATGCAGTAGCATTATATGTTTTACCACCCTCCAGGCGAATGCAGTAGCATTAGATGTTTTACCACCCACCAGGCGAATGCAGTAGCATTAGATGCTTTACCACCCACCAGGCGAATGCAGTAGCATTATATGTTTTACCACCCACCAGGCGAATGCAGTAGCATTATATGTTTTACCACCCACCAGGCGAATGCAGTAGCATTAGATGTTTACCACCCACCAGGCGAATGCAGTAGCATTATATGTTTACCACCCACCAGGCGAATGCAGTAGCATTAGATGTTTTACCACCCACCAGGCGAATGCAGTAGCATTAGATGTTTTACCACCCACCAGGCGAATGCAGTAGCATTATATGTTTTACCACCCACCAGGCGAATGCAGTAGCATTAGATGTTTACCACCCACCAGGCGAATGCAGTAGCATTATATGTTTTACCACCCACCAGGCGAATGCAGTAGCATTAGATGTTTTACCACCCACCAGGCGAATGCAGTAGCATTATATGTTTACCACCCACCAGGCGAATGCAGTAGCATTAGATGTTTTACCACCCACCAGGCGAATGCAGTAGCATTAGATGTTTTACCACCCACCAGGCGAATGCAGTAGCATTATATGTTTTACCACCCACCAGGCGAATGCAGTAGCATTATATGTTTTACCACCCTCCAGGCGAATGCAGTAGCATTAGATGTTTTACCACCCACCAGGCGAATGCAGTAGCATTATATGTTTTACCACCCACCAGGCGTAATGCAGTAGCATTATATGTTTTACCACCCACCAGGCGAATGCAGTAGCATTATATGTTTACCACCCACCAGGCGAATGCAGTAGCATTATATGTTTTACCACCCTCCAGGCGAATGCAGTAGCATTATATGTTTACCACCCACCAGGCGAATGCAGTAGCATTAGATGTTTTACCACCCACCAGGCGAATGCAGTAGCATTATATGTTTACCACCCACCAGGCGAATGCAGTAGCATTATATGTTTTACCACCCACCAGGCGAATGCAGTAGCATTTGTTTCCCTTCTAGGGTGCCGTCTTATCCTCTTTAAATTGGAACTTGGCAAGAACACCTTCTCTTATGCAGTGGGTTAAGGAGATGGTTATCTCTGCTGCTTGAAAAGGTTAGATACACGTCTCCCAAGATAAGTTTCACCTGACATGGTCCTCTTTCATTGAATATGAAGAGAGCCTATCTTTCACATACTTCAGCGCTCACATTTCAGTATAGACAGTCAATTCCTGTGTAAGTGGCTGCGATGTGTTAATAGGATTCCATTGTTACTGTGATATCGTTTTATTACATTTAATATTCTGTCATCCAAGCACTGTTGCCTTGTTCTCTTCAGCCACTGTTGGGCTTAGTGGGACTATCATTTGTTTTTCAACAGGACAATGACCCAACACACCTCCAGGCTGTGTAAGGGCTATTTTACCAAGAAGGAGAGTGATGGAGTGCTGCATCAGATGACCTGGCCTCCACAATCCCCCGACCTCAACCCAATTGAGATGGTTTGGGATGAGTCGGACCGCAGAGTGAAGGAAAAGCAGCCAACAAGTGCTCAGCATATGTGGGAACTCCTTCAAGACTGTTGGAAAATCATTCCTCATGAAGCTGGTTGAGAGAATGCCAAGAGTGTGCAAAGCTGTCATCAAGGCAAAGGGTGGCTATTTACTACATGATTCCATATGTGTTATTTCAGAGTTTTGATGTCTTCACTATTATTATACAATGTAGAAAATAGTAAAAATAAAGAAAAACCCTTGAATGAGTAGGTGTTCTAAAACCATTGACTGGTAGTGTATATTTAGTGGTATTGTGTGTTGTCCTGTTCTCCGTTATGCCTCTTGGTCGTCATTGTAAATTACATGTTCTCAATTGACTTGGTTAAATAAAGGTGAAATAAATCATTAATGCAGCACAGAAACCGCATCCGAAATGGCAGCCTATTCCCTACATAGTGCACTACTTTTGATCAAGATCCATAGGCCTCTGGGATAAGGAATACGGTGCCATTTTGGACAAAGCCTAAGTGTATATCAGAGAGAGAGAAGCGAAAACTACATTGACATTTTCCTGTCATTGCCATTTTCTGTTGATATTTATGTGGAACAAAAAGCTTTTTAGGGTAACATTTAGATTCTTGAATACTGTGTTACCATAAAACCTAGAAACACACCCTGGTCCATATAACACACAGACAGCACACAGTGAATGTTTACCCATAAGCACCTGCTCTAACACTACAACACTCAAGAGCCGGACACATGTAGGCTATGCACAAATGCGCGCGCGAGCCACACACACACACACACACACACACACACACACACACACACACACATCCACACACATCCACATGTTGACATTAGAAACATGGACATATCTCTTTCTGGCTTTCCATCAGGCTGACTTTCCCCTGTTTGAATCGCCTCCTTCCTTCCCCTGAAGTAATCAGTGATCTAACATGGTCGGATGGCGGGTGACAGCTATGCAGTGCAAGATGCAGATAACCACACGTTCACTTCAACGGATCAAGCAGAACTGCAACAGTCTGCAAGGCAAGGCGTCAGGGTCAAGTTTGGGGGCGGTACTAGAGGGGGCGAGTTGGGTTCTGGAAGGGTGGAATGGGGTTGCTGGTGGGGTCCTTTCAGGTCAAGTAGGGTTGGATGGAATTTGTTTGGATGGGGTACTAGGCCTTAGTCTTAGGGTGAGGTGAGTTTGAATTGAGTTAGACTAAATAGAGGCAGGTTTGGGACAGGGTTAAACTGTGGGATCAGGCGCAGTTGGGTTCTGAACGGCAGCAGTCAGGGTTAAGGCCAGAGATGGATTCAGGGTCATACCTGCAGCCTCTAGCAGGGCCTCGAGGCGGGCCTGTGTCTCTGGGTCGACGGTGCGGAGGTCCACTCCGTCTGTGGCGCTGGACAAAAGCAGCTCTGAGGCAGTCTTCATGATGGGGTTCTCCAAGTCCTCCTGGTCCAAGATAAATGACTCCACCTGGGGTAAGGAGAAGAGGGAGAGAGACAAGTAAGCAATGCATAAGATATAAAGCACATAACAGCAGACAGGGAAATCTCACTCTTGATGTTGCATCTTGATCTGCAGCCGACCCGCAAAACCTGTAATATTATATCATCTGTATCCATATGTGGAATTCCACTCAGTCCATCAACAACTACAACTGGACTCTAATGTAATACACAGCTCTTGAGTTTGACTGGTGTCCTCCACATCTCCTCTCTTATTTACATGACTGGAGGTTTTTCTCCAACACCACCGAGTGAGTGAGTAAAAATGCATGGCTCAGATAACCAACTGCAGTTGAAACATATTGGCAGTGGCGTGT
Source organism: Coregonus clupeaformis (assembly GCF_020615455.1). Taxonomy (NCBI): domain Eukaryota; kingdom Metazoa; phylum Chordata; class Actinopteri; order Salmoniformes; family Salmonidae; genus Coregonus; species Coregonus clupeaformis. The sequence continues at coordinate 42,263,660 of NC_059226.1, forward strand.
TGCCGGGTAGAATGGATACTTCATCTACTCTAGACAAATGACCAGTCAAATGAGAGGTGTGGTTCCATAATTCTCTAGAAAAGATAGTGAGGGAAAAAGTATTTGATCCCCTGCTGATTTTGTACGTTTGCCCACTGACAAAGACATGATCAGTCTATAATTTTAATTGTAGGTTTATTTCAACAGTGAGAGACAGAATAACAACAAAAAATGTCAAAAATGTTGGAAATTGATTTGCATTTCAATGAGGGAAATAAGTATTTGACCCCTCTGCAAAACATGACTTGGTGGCAAAACCCTTGTTGGCAATCACAGAGGTCAGACGTTTCTTGTAGTTGGCCACCAGGTTTGCACCCATCTCAGGAGGGATTTTGTCCCACTCCTCTTTGCAGATCTTCTCCAAGTCATTAAGGTTTTGAGGCTGACGTTTGGCAACTTGAACCTTCAGCTCCCTCCACAGATTTTCTATGGGATTAAGGTCTGGAGACTGGCTAGGCCACTCCAGGACCTTAATGTGCTTCTTCTTGAGCCACTCCTTTGTTGCTTTGGCCGTGTGTTTTGGGTCATTGTCATGCTGGAATACCCATCCACGACCCATTTTCAATGCCCTGGCTGAGGGAAGGAGGTTCTCACCCAAGATTTGACAGTACATGGCCCCGTCAATCGTCCCTTTGATGCGGTGAAGTTGTCCTGTCCCCTTAGCAGAAAAACACCCCCAAAGCATAATGTTTCCACCTCCATGTTTGACGGTGGGGATGGTGTTCTTGGGGTCATAGGCAGCATTCCTCCTCCTCCAAACACGGCGAGTTGAGTTGATGCCAAAGAGCTCCATTTTGGTCTCATCTGACCACAACACTTTCACCCAGTTCTCCTCTGAATCATTCAGATGTTCATTGGCAAACTTCAGACGGGCCTGTATATGTGCTTTCTTGAGCAGGGGGACCTTGCGGGCGCTGCAGGATTTCAGTCCTTCACGGCGTAGTGTGTTACCAATTGTTTTCTTGGTGACTATGGTCCCAGCTGCCTTGAGATCAATGACAAGATCCTCCCGTGTAGTTCTGGGCTGATTCCTCACTGTTCTCATGATCATTGCAACTCCACAAGGTGAGATCTTGCATGGAGCCCCAGGCCGAGGGAGATTGACAGTTCTTTTGTGTTTCTTCCATTTGCGAATAATCACACCAACTGTTGTCACCTTCTCACCAAGCTGCTTGGCGATGGTCTTGTAGCCCATTCCAGCCTTGCGTAGGTCTACAATCTTGTCCCTGACATCCTTGGAGAGCTCTTTGGTCTTGGCCATGGTGGAGAGTTTAGAATCTGATTGATTGATTGCTTCTGTGGACAGGTGTCTTTTATTCAGGTAACAAGCTAAGATTAGGAGCACTCCCTTTAAGAGTGTGCTCCTAATCTCAGCTCGTTACCTGTATAAAAGACACCTGGGAGCCAGAAATATTTCTGATTGAGAGGGGGTCAAATACTTATTTACCTCATTAAAATGCAAATCAATTTATAACATTTTTGACATGCGTTTTTCTGGATTTTTTTGTTGTTATTCTGTCTCTCACTGTTCAAATAAACCTACCATTAAAATTATAGACTGATCATTTCTTTGTCAGTGGGCAAACGTACAAAATCAGCAGGGGATCAAATACTTTTTTCCCCTCACTGTATGTCAGAGATTTTTATTGTTTAGAAAAGGGAGGTTCAGTTACGTCTCGCCATTTTGGTCCAAAGTTGTGTCTGTATGAGACTTAAAAAAAAAAAAAAAAACGTCAATTGATGAAAGATTTCTTGAGTTATCGTAGATTAATTCAGACTATTTTGAGGAAGTGTATACTGGCTACGGCATCTCGAGATGGACAAAGTGCTATTGCCGCTTTTTCTCGTTTTTCAAGCGAATGTCTTTTAAGGGGGTATGCGAGCACTCGTTCGAAGCACACTCACCAGCCGAACCGAAGCATGCAGAAGGCTTTAGTCCAAGCCTCAAGTTTTTCCTGAACGCGTGACCTGACCAGGAAAAGGTCATGTCCATTATTTTTTGGCCCAGATGTTTGGTCATCCCTGCTCTAGACCTAATAAATATACTTTTTCCAGGTCAAGTCACAAAATGTCAGGTCAACCTCTTGGCCCAAAGTATGAACTATGGGACAGCTGTAGGGTTGGTATGAACTATGGACAGCTGTAGGGTTGGTATGAACTATGGGACAGCTGTAGGGTTGGTATGAACTATGGGACAGCTGTAGGGTTGGTATGAACTATGGGACAGCTGTAGGGTTGGTATGAACTATGGGACAGCTGTAGGGTTGGTATGAACTATGGGACAGCTGTAGGGTTGGTTTGAACTATGGGACAGCTGTAGGGTTGGTATGAACTATGGGACAGCTGTAGGGTTGGTATGAACTATGGGACAGCTGTAGGGTTGGTATGAACTATGGACAGCTGTAGGGTTGGTATGAACTATGGGACAGCTGTAGGGTTGGTATGAACTATGGACAGCTGTAGGGTTGGTATGAACTATGGGACAGCTGTAGGGTTGGTATGAACTATGGGACAGCTGTAGGGTTGGTATGAACTATGGACAGCTGTAGGGTTGGTATGAACTATGGACAGCTGTAGGGTTGGTATGAACTATGGGACAGCTGTAGGGTTGGTATGAACTATGGGACAGCTGTAGGGTTGGTATGAACTATGGGACAGCTGTAGGGTTGGTATGAACTATGGACAGCTGTAGGGTTGGTATGAACTATGGACAGCTGTAGGGTTGGTATGAACTATGGGACAGCTGTAGGGTTGGTATGAACTATGGACAGCTGTAGGGTTGGTATGAACTATGGGACAGCTGTAGGGTGGTATGAACTATGGACAGCTGTAGGGTTGGTATGAACTATGGGACAGCTGTAGGGTTGGTATGAACTATGGGACAGCTGTAGGGTTGGTATGAACTATGGGACAGCTGTAGGGTTGGTATGAACTATGGGACAGCTGTAGGGTTGGTATGAACTATGGGACAGCTGTAGGGGTTGGTATGAACTATGGGACAGCTGTAGGGTTGGTATGAACTATGGGACAGCTGTAGGGTTGGTATGAACTATGGGACAGCTGTAGGGTTGGTATGAACTATGGGACAGCTGTAGGGTTGGTATGAACTATGGGACAGCTGTAGGGTTGGTATGAACTAATCTAATCAAATTTTATTGGCCACATGTGCCGAATACAAAAGGTGCAGACATTACAGTGAAATGCTTACTTACAGCCCTTAACCAACAGTGCATTTATTTTTAATAAGAAAGTAAAATAAAACAAAAAAAAGTGTTGAGAAAAAAAGAGCAGATGTAAAATAAAATAACAGTAGGGAGGCTATATATACAGGGGGGGGTACCGGTGCAGAGTCAATGTGCGGGGCACCGACTAGTTGAAGTAATATGTACATGTGGGTAGAGTTAAAGTGACTACGCAGAAATAATTAACAGAGTAGCAGCAGCGTAAAAAAGATGGGGTGGGGGGGCAGTGCAAATAGTCGGGTAGCCATGATTAGCTGTTCAGGAGTCTTATGGGTTGGGGGTAGAAGCTGTTGAGAAGTATTTTGGACCTAGACTTGGCACTCGGTACCGCTTGCCGTGAGGTAGCAGAGAGAACAGTCTATGACTAGGGTGGCTGGAGTCTTTGACAATTTTGAGGGCCTTCCTCTGACACCGCCTGGTATAGAGGTCCTGGATGGCAGGAAGCTTGGCCCCAGTGATGTACTGGGCGTACGCACTACCCTCTGTAGTGCCTTGCGGTCGGAGGCCAAGCAGTTGCCATACCAGGCGGTGATGCAACCAGTCAGGATGCTCTCGATGGAGCAGCTGTAGAATCTTTTGAGGATCTGAGGACCCATGCCAAATCTTTTCAGTCTCCTGAGGAGGAATAGGCTTTGTCGTTCCCTCTTCACGACTGTCTTGGTGTGTTTGGACCATGATAGTTTGTTGGTGATGTGGACACCAAGGAACTTGAAGCTCTCAACCTGTTCCACTACAGCCCTGTCGATGAGAATGGGGGCGTGCTATGGGACAGCTGTAGGGTTGGTATGAACTATGGGACAGCTGTAGGGTTGGTATGAACTATGGGACAGCTGTAGGGTTGGTATGAACTATGGGACAGCTGTAGGGTTGGTATGAACTATGGGACAGCTGTAGGGTTGGTATGAACTATGGGACAGCTGTAGGGGTTGGTATGAACTATGGGACAGCTGTAGGGTTGGTATGAACTATGGGACAGCTGTAGGGTTGGTATGAACTATGGGACAGCTGTAGGGTTGGTATGAACTATGGGACAGCTGTAGGGTTGGTATGAACTATGGGACAGCTGTAGGGTTGGTATGAACTATGGGACAGCTGTAGGGTTGGTATGAACTATGGGACAGCTGTAGGGGTTGGTATGAACTATGGGACAGCTGTAGGGTTGGTATGAACTATGGGACAGCTGTAGGGTTGGTATGAACTATGGGACAGCTGTAGGGTTGGTATGAACTATGGGACAGCTGTAGGGTTGGTATGAACTATGGGACAGCTGTAGGGTTGGTATGAACTATGGGACAGCTGTAGGGTTGGTATGAACTATGGGACAGCTGTAGGGTTGGTATGAACTATGGGACAGCTGTAGGGTTGGTTTGAACTATGGGACAGTTGTAGGGTTGGTATGAACTATGGGACAGCTTTAAGTCAGGCAGGGACAGTGAAAACAAAACCTCCCCCATTTCTCAAGGAGTCCATGTCCTATATGTAGGCCTCAGTCCTGCGCTGTTTTTTCCACTTGTTGACCTAGACATTAGCCATTCTGAACACACCGTGCGGTCTCTTATGGTCTGATTCAAAGTCCATCCCTCCATCTGTAGCCGCTGCCTCTAGGGCAGCACTGCAGGCAGACACGTTCACATTGGTCCAGAGGCCTCCTTACTGACACGGTCTGGGCATTGAGGAAGACTCCGTCAAGCAAAGGCTTCAGATACATTAACCAAAGCCTTATTTGAGGAAAAATAAACATAAACAAACATACTTAAAAAAGGTATGCATTCACTGTGCTGTGAGTCGCCTTAAATCATGGATGGGCAACTCCCGTCCTCGGAAGCCTGATTGGTGTTACACTTTTGCCTCAGCCCCAGCTAACATACAGTGGGGGAAATAAGTATTTAGTCAGCCACCAATTGTGCAAGTTCTCCCACTTAAAAAGATGAGAGAGGCCTGTAATTTTCATCATAGGTACACGTCAACTATGACAGACAAAATGAAGAAAAAAAATCTAGAAAATCACATTGTAGGATTTTTAATGAATTTATTTGCAAATTATGGTGGAAAATAAGTATTTGGTCAATAACAAAAGTTTCTCAATACTTTGTTATATACCCTTTGTTGGCAATGACACAGGTCAAATGTTTTCTGTAAGTCTTCACAAGGTTTTCACACACTGTTGCTGGTATTTTGGCCCATTCCTCCATGCAGATCTCCTCTAGAGCAGTGATGTTTTGGGGCTGTTGCTGGGCAACACAGACGTTCAACTCCCTCCAAAGATTTTCTATGGGGTTGAGATCTGGAGACTGGCTAGGCTACTCCAGGACCTTGAAATGCTTCTTACGAAGCCACTCCTTCGTTGCCCGGGCGGTGTGTTTGGGATCATTGTCATGCTGAAAGACCCAGCCACGTTTCATCTTCAATGCCCTTGCTGATGGAAGGAGGTTTTCACTCAAAATATCACGATACATGGCCCCATTCATTCTTTCCTTTACACGGATCAGTCGTCCTGGTCCCTTCGCAGAAAAACAGCCCCAAAGCATGATGTTTCCACCCCCATGCTTCACAGTAGGTATGGTGTTCTTTGGATGCAACTCAGCATTCTTTGTCCTCCAAACACGACGAGTTGAGTTTTTACCAAAAAGTTATATTTTGGTTTCATCTGACCATATGACATTCTCCCAATCCTCTTCTGGATCATCCAAATGCACTCTAGCAAACTTCAGACGGGCCTGGACATGTACTGGCTTAAGCAGGGGGACACGTCTGGTACTGCAGGGTTTGAGTCCCTGGCGGCGTAGTGTGTTACTGATGGTAGGCTTTGTTACTTTGGTCCCAGCTCTCTGCAGGTCATTCACTAGGTCCCCCCGTGTGGTTCTGGGATTTTTGCTCACCGTTCTTGTGATCATTTTGACCCCACGGGGTGAGATCTTGTGTAGAGCCCCAGATCGAGGGAGATTATCAGTGGTCTTGTATATCTTCCATTTCCTAATAATTGCTCCCACAGTTGATTTCTTCAAACCAAGCTGCTTACCTATTGCATATTCAGTCTTCCCAGCCTGGTGCAGGTCTACAATTTTGTTTCTGGTGTCCTTTGACAGCTCTTTGGTCTTGGCCATAGTGGAGTTTGGAGTGTGACTGTTTGAGGTTGTGGACAGGTGTCTTTTATACTGATAACAAGTTCAAACAGGTGCCATAAATACAGGTAACGAGTGGAGGACAGAGGAGCCTCTTAAAGAAGAAGTTACAGGTCTGTGAGAGCCAGAAATCTTGCTTGTTTGTAGGTGACCAAATACTTATTTTCCACCATAATTTGCAAATAAATTCATTAAAAATCCTACAATGTGAATTTCTGGATTTTTTTCTTCTCAATTTGTCTGTCATAGTTGACATGTACCTATGATGAAAATTACAGGCCTCTCTCATCTTTTTAAGTGGGAGAACTTGCACAATTGGTGGCTGACTAAATACTATTTTCCCCCACTGTACATGACTCCAATAATCAACTAATCATAATCTTCAGTTTAGAATGCAATTATACTGAACAAAAACAAACGCAACACGTAAAGTGTTGGTCCCATGTTTCATGAGCTGAAATGAAAGATTGCAGAAATTTTCCACAGGGACAAAAAGCTTATTTCTCTCAAATGTTGTGCACAAATCTGTTTACATCCATGTTAGTGAGCATTTATCCTTTGCAAAGATAATCCATCCACCAGACAGGTGTGGCATATCAAGAAGCTGAATAAACAGCATAATCATTACACAGGTGCACTTTGTGCTGGGGACAATAAAAGGCCACTAAAATGTGCAGTTTTGTCACAAAACACAATGCCACAGATGTCTCAAGTTTTGAGGGAGTGTGCAATTGGCATGCTGACTGCAGGAATGTCACCAGAGCTGTTGCCAGAGAATTTAATGTTCATTTCTATACCATAAGCCGTATCCAACGTCATTTTAGAGAATTTGGCAGCATGTCCAACCGGCCTCACAACCACAGACCACGTGTAACCACGCCAGCCCAGGACATCCACATCTGGTATTTCGGTCTGTAATAAAGCCCTTTTGTGGGGAAAAACTCATTCTGATTGGCTGGGCCTGGCTCCCAAGTGGGTGGGCCTATGCCCACCCGTGGCTGCGCTCCTGTCAGGTCATGTGAAATCCATAGATTACGGCCTAATGAATTTATTAAAAAATTGACTGATTTCCTTATACAGTGGGGAGAACAAGTATTTGATACACTGCCGATTTTGCAGGTTTTCCTACTTACAAAGCATGTAGAGGTCTGTAATTGTTATCATAGGTACACTTCAACTGTGAGAGACGGAATCTAAAACAAAAATCCCGAAAATCACATTGTATGATTTTTAAGTAATTCATTTGCATTTTATTGCATGACATAAGTATTTGATCACCTACCAACCAGTAAGAATTCCGGCTCTCACAGACCTGTTAGTTTTTCTTTAAGAAGCCCTCCTGTTCTCAACTCATTGCCTGTATTAACTGCACCTGTTTGAACTTGTTACCTGTATAAAAGACACCTGTCCACACACATCAAACAGACTACAACCTCTCCACAATGGCCAAGACCAAAGAGCTGTGTAAGGACATCAGGGATACAATTGTAGACCTGCACAAGGCTGGGATGGGCTACAGGACAATAAGCAAGCAGCTTGGTGAGAAGGCAACAACTGTTGGCGCAATTATTAGAAAAATGGAAGAAGTTCAAGATGACGGTCAATCACCCTCGGTCTGGGGCTCCATGCAAGATCTCATCTCGTGGGGCATCAATGATCATGAGGAAGGTGAGGGATCAGCCCAGAACTACACGGCAGGACCTGGTCAATGACCTGAAGAGAGCTGGGACCACAGTCTCAAAGAAAACCATTAGTAACACACTACGGCGTCATGGACTAAAATCCTGCAGCGCACGCAAGGTCCCCCTGCTCAAGCCAGCGCATGTCCAGGCCCGTCTGAAGTTTGCCAATGACCATCTGGATGATCCAGAGGAGGAATGGGAGAAGGTCATGTGGTCTGATGAGACAAAAATAGAGCTTTTGGTCTAAACTCCACTCGCCGTGTTTGAAGGAAGAAGAAGGATGAGTACAACCCCAAGAACACCATCCCAACCGTGAAGCATGGAGGTGGAAACATCATTCTTTGGGGATGCTTTTCTGCAAAGGGGACAGGACGACTGCACCGTATTGAGGGGAGGATGGATGTGGCCATGTATCGCGAGATCTTGGCCAACAACCTCCTCTCAATAAGAGCATTGAAGATGGGTCGTGGCTGGGTCTTCCAGCATGACAACGACCCGAAACACACAGCCAGGGCAACTAAGGAGTGGCTCCGTAAGAAGCATCTCAAGGTCCTGGAGTGGCCTAGCCAGTCTCCAGACCTGAACCCAATAGAAAATCTTTGGAGGGAGCTGAAAGTCCGTATTTCCCAGCGACAGCTTCGAAACCTGAAGGATCTGGAGAAGGTCTGTATGGAGGAGTGGGCCAAAATCCCTGCTGCAGTGTGTGCAAACCTGGTCAAGACCTACAGGAAACATATGATCTCTGTAATTGCAAACAAAGGTTTCTGTACCAAATATTAAGTTCTGCTTTTCTGATGTATCAAATACTTCTGTCATGCAATAAAATGCAAATTAATGGAGCACTGGCCTTCTCGCCCGCTCCAAATTTCACTACAGTATCGCTTCAGTGGCACTCACTTCATGAGCTCAGGGCATCCCTGCCCCAGCATGCATTTGTAGTCTACTTGTGTGCTGCTATAGTCCCTTGTTTTAGCTACTGTCATGGAGTTCGCTAAATACTTTCATAAAGAAACTGATAAAACACACAGTTGCAAAATCAAGGTGACTTACTAAGATGAGGAGGAACAACAGCAAGAGAGGGAGTGCAGTGATGTAGTGTCCACAACTAAAGAGTGATGTAGTGTCCACAACTAAAGAGTGATGTAGTGTCCACAACTAAAGAATCATTGTGGAATCTGAAAAGAGACAGATCCTAAAAGCATGATAGTATACTACATGCACATGCTAACAGAAAGGAATGAGGTGGTTAGCTAACTAAGTGTCATGATATGTTCCCAGTGCAGCTCTCTGTGATGTGGATGGGAGAGAACAGAGCCTGTTTTTCCTGTGTGGAACTGTTGTTTGATGAATGGCTTGGCTCTGTACAGTACAATGAGTTACCCTGAACTGAGCACAAAAGGCCAGCCTAGCAATAGAATATCTAGGATCCAGGGCATCTATAGAGTAGGATACCACTTGTGACGGTCACAGATTCCCATCTCAGTTTTCTACCTCACAGTGTAGTCCACAAACTAACTCTAGCATTTTCAGTGTACAGACTCCTTAAAATGTTTTCTAAATCAATGTTTTCCAAAATGGTGGTTCATATTTGCAACCGAAAACTAGCTTTTAACTACAAACAGTTTATTTGCTTTATGTGTGTAATAACTGAAAACACTCAAGAGCTCAATCTGGTCAAGGAGCAAAACAAGTGTTCCATAATAAACATCTCAAAAACATGCATGGAATGACATCCGTTCCATATCAACACTACGAGCCAGCTTAAGGTTCTCTCAAGTGGGGCCAAGCAAGCCAAGCAGGCTCTGAAAAGTTAGTGTACTTTAAACAGTACAAGCCAAGGGCCCATAGCTGACCCTTTAACACAGAACAGCACACCAGCATTGAGGAGGAAAACAGCATGCAGCAAATTCAGTACATACAGCACGAGCCCCCTGGCGCAGCTCCGTGCTGGGACTGCAGCTGCCCAAGGTCAGGGCCAGAGAGAGGGACTTGTGTCTGTCTGTGTACCCAACAACATGCTGACTAACCTGTCCCAGTTCCAAACTAGAATACTGTTTACTAGCATTGCTTGGCAAAGATTTTTGAGGAACGTGATGCAAGTGCTTATGAGGAAGTGCAGATAAAATTTGGGAATAAATATTGTGAATTCAACACTAGCAATATTCAAAGAGCATTAATGTGGTTAAACTTCAGACAATAGGTAATAAACAGTTTCAAATTCATTAAAACATTTAAATAATTATGACAAAATGTTAACATTCCTAGTAGTACATTTTTAAATGTTTTACATGTTTAGTACAGTATGCAAAGATATGTAATGAAAACAATGTGCCATCTGCAACTGTCAAACAGCATTCAAAATAAAAAGAGTTGACAGCTAATTCAGTCAATAGTCTGCCCTTAGCTGTAGTCCTTTACCGAGATGAGGACCAGTAAGGAAAAGCTACTGGGAGTCCACAGGGACTCGGCAGCAGTCTATGTGGAGGAATGTAGCGATACACTTGGAATGCAGAACACAATGACCTTTGGGGGATGTAGTTCCAAGAGGACTCCCAAACAACAACGGACATCAGTCCTGCCCATCAATGAACTACAGTTCCCACCACTGTGTTGCGTCCAGAGAGCTGGAAAGGCCTGGAAAGGCATCTGCTTAATCCTGGAGCTCAGAGTTCAGCTGTAGCCCACAGGAGTGAGCTCTCCACTAGGCTAACGTTTCACAACAATCCCTCCCTTTCAGCCAGATCCTCAAGGAGGGGTGGCAGGTAGCCTAGTGGTTAAGAGCGTTGGGACAGTAACCGAAAGGGCCCTGGTTCGAATCCCCCAAGCCAACTAGGTGAAAAATCTGTCGATGTGTCCTTGAGCAAGGCACTTAACCATAATTGCTCCTCTAAGTCACTCTGGATAAGAGCTTCTGCTAAATGACTAAAATGTAAATGTAAAAAATTTAAAAGGCCTTTTAGGAAGGCCACAAAACATGACACCGGTATCAGACATATACTGTACATTCAGCCTTAACTAATTCCCGACAGACGCGATAGCTGCCTGCACTCGTCTCCTATCCCTGGAACCATTTTCCAAATTAAACATAAGAACTTAACATCCATTCCATCACGGTTTACTTATGGTATGGTCAGGTGGTGGTCGCTCAACAGGTAGTGTCTGCACCCTGTTAACATGCCAAGCTCCACAGCTTCCATCAACACCATGACATGTGAAAGTGCTCTCTGTAGGTGCACATGTTACGACAGACAGACTTTTAAGATGACAGCCTCGTGAATAAATAAAACCCTTCCTGGAAATATATGGGAAACTTATTAGTGAATTGATTTTCCAGTATTATCTGGATTTGGCCCCCTAGCCCTGCACCACTCTCAGGTTATCGTCTGGTCTGGCAGTTACAACATGCGTCTCACACACACATGATTCTTGCCTGGAAACTTGATTGCATTGAATTCTATGTCAGGCAGAAATGAGCGTTTTAGCCAGGAAAGCTCTCTCATGACCTTTACAAGCCAGAATGTTGAATAAAATTATATTTTAACTTACTTTAACGGTTGTCTGTGTGGTTGGTCCTTTTGCAGGTAGGAATGAGACATTATATCCACAGGCATGTATAATTACATCAACTTTTCAAAGCGCTGGTAGTGCGTTCACATTTATCACCTGAAGCACGCGCACAATATGAAAACGCATGCCCACCATGCATGCATGCTTGCCTAGCTCGTACACGTTTGACATGGTTCTGCGCTAGCTTCATGTGATAGAAATCTCAACGCACTACCAACGCTTTGATAAGGTGATTTAATTATACTTTCCTGTGGATATATTGTCTCACATTCCTACCGTCAAAAGGAGCACCAGCAGTAACGACCGGTAGTGTTTAAAATGTCATTTTATTCAACATGCTGGCTTGTAGAGGTCGTGAGATAATTTTTCTTGATCCAGACACTCATTTTTGCCCGACATAGAATTCATTGCAATGTTGGGTTTCCAGGCAAACATGATCCTAGACTGTGTTCCTAGAATGGGATTCACATGACGCCATCCAAGCCTAATTACATTTCAACAGTAGTTAGTGGACAGAATAGCCAGACTGGTAGCGATGTTTACATTTACATCATTTAGCAGACGCTCTTATTTTATTTATTTGATCTTTATTTAATTCGGCAAGTCAGTTAAGAACAAATTCTTATTTACAATGACGGCCTACACCGGCCAAACCCGGACGACGCTGGGCCAATTGTGCGTCGCCCTATGGGACTCCCAATCACGGCCGGTTGTGATACAGCCTGGAATCGAACCAGGGGGTCTGTAGTGACGCCTCAAGCACTGAGATGCAGTGCCTTAGACCCCTGCGCCACTCGGGAGACCAGAGCGACTTACAAATTGGTGCATTCAACTTATGATAGCCAGTGGGACAACCACTTTTCTTTCTTTTTGGGGGGTGGGGGAAGAAGGATTACTTTATACTATTCCAGGTATTCCTTAAAGAGGTAGGGTTTCAAGTGTCTCTGGAAGGTGGTCAGTGACTCCGCTGTCCTGGCGTCGTAGGGGAGCTTGTTCCACCATTGGGGTGCCAGAGCAGCGAATAGCTTTGACTGGGCTGAGCGGGAACTGTGCGATGTGTCAGTCAGACGACAACCAACTTGAAAGTGTCATGGCCGCCACAAATCCACAGACAGATTAGAGTAGGGCAGGGTATGGTATGGCAGGGCAACCACTGGTGTGGCTTCAAAAGTCACACCTTCACCTGACCTGGAAGTGGATGTTGATTGGTTGGTGGTGAGCACACAGAGTGCAAACGGTGTCATGGAACCAATCCACATAAGAACGATTTTCGAGTTGAAACCGTTGTGTTATCATCATTACAGATGACAAAACAGGAGATCCTGGTTTGTGTGACCATGTTGTAGCTCGCGATCTCAGCTCATCTGACGGGTGTCAACCTCAACTGTGGTGTCCTGTGAGCCTGCTAACACATGGAAAGTTAGCCACAACTCTGAAAAGGGCCTGCTATGAATTGTAACAACGCAGGACTGTGATATAGAGGAGGCTGAGACAAGTGTCATCTGATCATTCTGTGTTATTTATGACAGCCCGATTATCCATCACTCAACTAGTTAGGACAGTTAACGTTAGCTAGTTAGCTGTCTAAAACGTGTGTTGAGGAATTGAAGGACAGTCGGCTTTAAAATGTATATAATTTAGAAAGGTGACGTAATTGCACCATTACGATAAAATGGTAACTTAGATAGTTTTAATATTGGCAAGGTTGAGAGCGCTTGCTTGTTCTGACTGTGTGTGAATACGTGCTCTCCCACCAATGTGTACAGTGTGTGAAGTCGAGAATGTGTATGTGCTGCGAGACGATTGCTAACTTACTAGCTAGCTAACGTTAGCTAGCTAGTACTGTCGATGGCATGATTGCTTCCACCCGAACTAGGCCGTGGTCACAGCCTACGCCGCATAAATAAAACATTCCATCGATTATCATGCAATTATGTCGGTGTCTTGCACTTTTCTCCTTATGTCTGACAACCCATGATAAATTGAGTTTGCTGGAGACATGTTTCGAGCACATTCGTAGTTGTTTTTTAGACTATTTCTTCAGCCTAGGAGGGGGTGGCTGCTGACATCTAGCTAGCTGGCTAGGCAGGGAGATGAACGTTTGCTTGCTAGCTGGCTAACTAGCATATCTAGCTAACGTTACCTCTGATACCTCGTCTTCGTCGCTGTTGGATCCGGGACCAGAGGAAAGGACTGCAGCAGCAGCCAGTTTGAAATCCAGTCTGTCTGTAGAAGGCCCACCGGGCTCGCCGAACAATCGTACTTTCTTTCCGCCCACACCAATCCCTATGCCCCGTAGTCCGACTCCTGGTGTTGCTCCGACCCCCATCCCTACCGCTGGGGTACGAGGAGTCACCGAGTCAATCTCGTCCTCGAAGCCGTCCGTCAGCATTCTCGTCCCGGCTACTGCATCCTGCATACTTATCTTGACAATACGTATATTAGCGTTCTTATTGTTGACCTTAACTTCCTTCAGGGGTATCTCTTGTGGAATAGTCGGGTGTTTTTACTTCAGGGAATCCTGAAACTCTCCCGAAGCGAGGGTTGAGGAGGATCTCTTTCCCCCAGCCATTAGCTAACTTTCTAGCTAACAACCTAACCCACTGCGCACTGTTTGTCAGAAAACCCGCCTCTAAACAAAACAATGAAATCACCATTGGCTGAGGTAAAACAATGACTGACAATGATTGGTTTACATTGGTGCTTGTCAAGCGAAAGCACGCGACGTCACGTTAGGTTTACGATATCAAGAGTCTCAGAACGAACGTCAAGACGTGCAGTGGCCTCACTGGCCCTGGCATTTCACTGGTATTAAAAGTAAATAGGAATAAACTGGAATATTTCAGGCATTTACTGTCATGTCAACATGATATTTGGAACGCCATAAACAGGGACATCAACAGGAAAGTTACTGAACTGAATGACTACCGACCTGTAGTACTCACTTCCATCATCATGAAGTGCCTCGAGAGGCTAGTCAAAGACCACATCACCTCCTCCCTCTCCAATTCGCCTACCGCCCTGACAGATCCACAGACGACGCAAGCGCCATTGCACTGCACACTGCCCTCACCCACCTGGACAAAAGGAATGCATATGTGAGGAATGGATGCTGTTCATTGACTACAGTTCGGCCTTCAATACCATAATGCCCTCTTAAGCTCACCACAAAGCTCACAGCCCTGGGACTGAACTCCTCCCTATGCAACTGGGTCCTGGACTTCCTGACAGGCCCTCCCCATGGTGAAAGTTGGCAACATTACCTCCTCCATACTGATCCTCAACACGGGGGCCCCACAAGGGTGTGTCCTCAGTCCCCTCCTGTACTCCCTGTATGCCCACGACTGCGTGGCCTCACACAGTTACAACTCCATCATCAAGTTCGCTGATGACATGACAGTAGTAGGCCTGATTACCAACAACTTACGTCGTTGGGTTACTGTAATGGTACCAAGGAGCAAAGAGATCCTATAATACACTTATCCACTTAGTTATACATGTAGTTCTATGCCAAGGAGTACCAACCACCATTCCTGTTCCCAGGAACTCTAAGGCTTCATGCCACAATGACTATCACCCTGTAGCACTCACATCTGTAATCATGAAGTGCTTTGAAAGGCTGGTTATGGCACACATCAACTCCATCATCCCAGACACCGCACACCCCCATCCACATTGACAGGGCCGCATTGGAGTGGGTCGAGAGCTTCAAGTTCCTCAGTGTCCAAATCACTAAGGACTTAAAATGGTCCACTCACGCACAGTCTTGAAGAAGGCGCGGCAGTGCCTCTTCCCCCTAAGGAAGTTGAACAAGTTTGTCATGGGCCCTCAAATCCTCAAAGTTCTACAGCTGCACCATTCAGAGCATCTTAACTGGCTGCATCACTGCTTGGGATGGCAACAGCACCGCCCTCAATCGCATAGCGCAACATAGGGTGGTGCGGACAGTCCAGTACATCACTGGGGCCGAGCTCCCTGCCATCCCGGACCTCTATATCAGGCAAGGAAGGCCCGGAAAATCGTTAAAGACTCCAGCCACCCAAGCCATAGACTGTTCTCTCTGTTTCTGCACAGCAAGCAGTACCGGTGCATCAAGTCTGACACCAACAGGCTCCTGAACAGTTTCTATTCTCAAGCCGTAACAGAATGGCTACACAGACTATCTGAGTTGACCTTTGATTTTGATTTTTGCACTGTCTCTATGCACACTCACAGGACTCTACCCACTCACCAACACTGACACTACAACACACATTTATACTGACTCTACACACGCACACACACATACGATCATAATTTACACTGCTGCTACTCTGTCTATCATATATACTGATGCCTAGTCACCTTACATCTATACATATCTACCTCCATCACTCCAGTATCCCTGCACATTGTAAATATGGTATTGGAACTGACCCTTTATATAGCTTCTTACTTTCTCTTGTTCTTCTTATTTCTTATTTCTATTTATCGTGTGTTTTTGTTCTAGCTTGTGTTATTTTAGTGTTACAGTAGCTAGGTTTCCATCCAATTGGCGACAGAATTAAAGAAAATAAAGAAAATATGCGAATTTTCCCACCAGTGGTGTGTTTCCACCAAACTGACTTGTGGATAAAAATCAGTGTGTGATGATGTAGTGCACACAAAATGTACTTTTTCGCTTAAGTTTTCATGTACCGAATAAAAATCTCAAGTTCAATGTGTTTCCATTATATTTTCAACTCTTCCGATAGTTGTCACAAAACTGTTGCGTTAAATAGCAAATGTGACTACTCTGGTCTTGGCACCTGCACTCTATAATCGCGTGACTCCAAATTGACTTCGATATATCAATATTTGAGGATAAAGGCGTTTCCACTGCCATTTCCTGCATAATGTATTTTACCGACACAAAAAGAACCCACCATGTCTAACGAACAAATTATCTGTCGGCAATTATAAAATTACACCGAAACTTCCTGTTTCCATCATAGCTGTCATGATTTATTTTTTAAGATGACTTTACTCGCATAAAAACTGTGGATGGAAACGTGGTTATTGATTACAGCATAGTTAGGATTGGCGTTTACAAGAAAGGCATTTCACTGTATTTATGCACGTGATATTGAAACTTGAAACTTGCCTGAAATGGGTAGGTTCCCTCCTAGCTAAAGTAAACTGATCCTAGATCAGGAGCAATTATCCCTAACCCGGTCTAATTCTTCCCCATTTGATAATCTGTCCAGATGTAGATGGCGTTTATGCCAGATTTTGTTTCTGGGTTGCCGAGATTACCCATTTGATAATGGAGGAGGTAAGGAATAAAGTGTATAAATGTATCATTTTATAATCATTTGGTAGGTGCTTACATTAGTCCGGGTTACCAACATATTCAAATAATGATTGACATATTTTCATTAAAATTTTTATTTTATTAATGTATTCATACCACTGTATTTCATCCTTCCAGAAGATATAGTCCCGACACAAATCTAGGCTTGCTACCGAAGCCGGCTGGTCGTTCGTTTTACAAGGTTCGGTCGCCAGAGACGTGACCCAGTCGTTCAGTCTTTTTGTTCTGTATCTATGGACGCGACCCAGTCGTTCGTTCTAAATGTTCCATTGCCATACTGGCTGGTTACGTTCTTATCCCTTGCTTGCCAACTATGGCTAATTTACAGTCACGTCAAAAAGTGCAGCCAGAATAACAGCAAAGTAGCTGTGATTATAGTGTGTTCCGTGTAATTCCTTCATCTTTTCCAATGCTAACTGAATGGCGAGTGAATGTATTTACAGTGAATCAATACAGTGTGTTTACATTTACATTTTAGTCATTTAGCAGACGCTCTTATCCAGAGCGACTTACAGTTTTAGTGAGTGCATACATTTTTCATACTGTTCTGTGTAATTCCTTCATCTTTTCCAATGCTAACTGAATGGATGTATTTACAGTCAATCAATCAATACAGTGTGATTATAGTCTGTTCTGTGTAATTCCTTCATTGATTTACTGATTTACGTCATTTAGTAGACGCTCTTATCCAGAGCGATTTACATGAGCAATTAGGGTTAAGTGCCTTGCTCAAGGGCACATCGACAGATTTTTCACCTAGTCGGCTCAGGGATTAGAACCAGCGACCTTTCGGTTACTGGCACAACGCTCTTAACCACTAAGCTACCTGCCGCCCTTCATCTTTTCCAATGCTAACTGAATGGTGAATTAATGTATTTACAGTCAATCAATCAATAGAGTGTGATTATAGTGTGTTCTGTGTAATTCCTTCATATTTTCCAATACTAACTGAATGGTGAATTAATGTATTTACAGTCAATCAATAAATACAGTGTGATTATAGTGTGTTCTGTGTAATTCCTTCATCTTTTCTTGTCTGGTGTCATTTTGTCTTCTTTGTTGTTGTGAGAAGAGAAGTTGTTTCTTTGGGGAAGAGGAAGGGAAATGTTTCTTTTCCATTCTGTATATTTGAAAAAAAATCAACTCCAGTTGAAGAACTGTGATAAACTACAAATCTCATTGTGGGGTAGGCCACATGTTATAAAGATGGTTAAAGCTCTTAAACTGAATTACGTCGTCAGCATGTTTCCACTGTCCATACCTGCCTACACCTTTAACACCATAGACAAAATTATTACTCAGTTTATTTGGACTATTAAAAGGGCAAGGATGAACCTAGCTAGATTATAGCCAAAGATTTAGAAGGGAGGATTAAACTGTAATTATACTGAACAAAAATATAAACGCAACATGTAAAGTGTTGGTCTCATGTTTCATGAGCTGAAATAAAAGATCCCAGAAATGTACTAAATGCACAAAAAGCTTATTTCTCTCAAATTTTGTGCACAAATGTGTTTACATCCCTCTTAGTGAACATTTCTCCTTTACCAAGATAATCCATCCACCAGACAGGTGTGGCATATCAAGAAGCTGATTAAACAGTATGATCATTACACAGGTGCACCTTGTGCTGGGGACAATAAAAAGGCCACACAAATATGCAGTTTTGTCACACAACACAATGCTACAGATGTCTCAAGTTTTGAGGGAGCATGCAATTGGCATGCTGACTGCAGGAATGTCCACCAGAGCTGTTGCCAGATAATTTAATGTTAAAGTCTCTACCATAAGCCACCTCCAATGTTGTTTTAGAGAATTTGGCAGTACGTGCAATCTGCCTCACATCTGCAGACCACGTGTAACCACACCAGCCCAGGACCTCCACATCCGGCTTCTTCACCTGCAGGATCGCCTGAGACCAGCCACCTGGACAGCTGATGAAACTGAGGAGTATTTCTGTCTTTAATAAAGCCCTTTTGTGGGGAAAAACGTATTCTGATTGCCTCAGCCCTGCGCCCCTGCCCAGTCATGTGAAATCCATAGATAAGGGCCTAATACATGTATTTAAATTGACTGATTTCCTAATGTAAACTGTAACTCAGTAAAATCGTTGAAATTGTTGCATGTTGCGTTTCTATTTTTCTTCAGTATATATCAAGAAGCCTTTAACTGCCCAAATAGGCTCTCTCTATTGAGAACTCTAATAGGCCAATTTGGGTTGACATGGAAGAAGAACTCAATGCCCCATTTGGAGCATCATATTAGTCTGCAGAATACAATAATGTCCCATACTTAGAAATATGGCGTCAGATAAATAAGAGAGAGACATCTTCACCTTTCCTGACAAGCTCTGCTTCTTTATGGAACAACCATAAATAAAGATTAGGAGGACAGGTGGTTTTCTAGAAAGAGTGGTATAGGTTTTGTTTTAGCCTCAACACTAATACATTTCACTTTTGCTTTTAGTGTCAACTTGAATTGATCTCCATGATTCCATACCATCATTCCAAGGTTCACAATCTGTCTGAAGAATACCAACTCTATTCAATTGTCCACTTTGCAACAAACATACTTTCTCTGTGTCCAGACAACTCACACATATTGACCTCTATCACCATCACGAACCAAATTGTATAATTACCTGTGGATTTAATAGGTGTTGACAATGCAGGAGTGGCTTCGGGACAAGTCTCTGAATGTCCTTGAGTGGCCCATCCAGTGCCTGGACTTGAACCCGATTGAACATCTCTGGAGAGACCTGAAAATAGCTGTGCAGCGACGCTCCCCATCCAACCTGACAGAGCTTGAGAGGATTTGCAGAGAAGAATGGGAGAAACTCCCCAAATACAGGTGTGCCAAGCTTGTAGTGTCATACCCAAGAAGACTCAAGGCTGTAATTGCTGCCAAAGGTGCTTCAACAAAGTACATTTACATTTACATTTACGTCATTTAGCAGACGCTCTTATCCAGAGTGACTTACAAATTGGTGCATTCACCTTATAGCCAGTGGGATAACCACTTTACATTTTTTTTTTTTTTTTTTTTTTGGGGGGTACCCCCGAGCAACAAAGAAGGTTATAAAACAAGGTCATTTCAATACATCCCATTGGTCAGCATACTCCAAAAAATGGCAAGTAATAAAGAGTTCTGGGCCACCTTGAATCAAGACCAAAAGCCACATAATGATGAAATTCTGGAAGACTTTACTGACGGTGAATTGTTCAAATCCAAACCTAACAAAGCAGAGCCTCTGTCTGCAGTTCTATGTAGATTAATTTGAAGTTGTCAATCCACTGGGTTCTGAAAAAGGCAAGCACAAATTAACCATAGTGTACTTTAGATTAGGAAATCTTGACCACAAGGATCCTCCAAAATATATACCACTCCACACAGATTCATCAACCACCTCATTCAAAAACAAGTCACCACTTACGAAGAAGTATTCAAGCCTTTGATACGTGACATCCAGGAATTAGAAACACAGGGTGTGAAGTTATCATGCAAAACCTTTCGAGTCACAATCACAACAGTCTCAGCAGATAATCTCTCCGCACGTGCAGTTGCAGGGTAGAGCAAAAAAGTTTCCTCTTGTCGCATTTGTCGCTTCTGCTTGGCTACCAAGGGGGACATTTGCAAAAAAATCACTAAAGAGGAATTCACCATGCGTGACCCAGACAACTACAAGTACCATCTGCAGGCTGTGGAAGGAAATCCAGACAATGCATCGATGTATGGCATCAGAAAAGCCTGTTGCTTCTCTCAGCTGAATCATGTGCCATCTCCAATCTGTTTCCACCAGACGTCATGCATGACCTTTATGGGGGCATCATACCCACAGAGTTCAGACTAGTGCTGCAACAACTGGTTCAACAGAGGCAAATTACTCTTGCCCAGATCAGCTATGAGGTTGAGAACTTGTCTTATGGCAAACGAGATGTGTCTTCTAAACCTGTGTCACTATCCCAGAGAGTCCTGAGGAAGAATGGCCATCTATCCGGAAGTGCATCAGAAAAATTAACACTTTTCCATTTACTCCCCCAAATGATTGGTAGTCAAATACAAAATGGCAGTGCTTGGGATCTCTACCTCCTGCTTCGAGAGATATCCGACGACATCTTGGCCCCAGTTTTAAGATGATCCTGGATCCCATATCTGGCAGAAAAAATCTCTGAATTTCAAGCTCTCTTCCAGGAGCTGTTTCCAGGGAAGACAATCCCAAAGATGCACTATCTCGTCCACTACCCTAGCCTGCTACTTGCCTATGGACCTTTGATCCACCAGTCCACCATGTGATTTGAAGTGCAACACCAATATTTCAAGAGGCACTCAGCAGTTGTGGGAAACTTCAAAAATATAACAAAGATCCTTGTAAAAAGACATCAGCTCAGACAATGCTGGGAGCAAACCAACAACAACTGCCTTGGCAACACAACAACACACTGTGCGGACACAAGAGACGTCCCACTGCATGCACTTCCAAATTCTGCCCGTGCAGTATTAAGTGCCAGATTCGGAGAAGACATCAGAGCAAAATGTGTCACCAAGACAAAGTCCATTGCAGTGAACAACGCACAATACAATTTAGGAGACTATCTGGTCATTGACACTGTCCATTCAGAAGAGATCCCTGTGTTCATGGAAGTGTGTGGAATATACAGTTTCCTTGGTACTACTAGCAGCCAGTATCAACAGCCATCACCACGCATACATGGTTAAACACAGTCAATAATGGATTGCTATAAGTCCTGCTGAGGAGATCGATTTTCGTGGGTTAGATGGATACAGGGACCCAGAGGGTAGAGTGTCCATTCCTCTCTGCTACTGGATTGCAGTTAGTTAAAATCATTGATTTATTAACTTATTAAGCACAACACACTTTTGCTTTCACATTTCCATATGCATTTCCTATTGTGATACACACTGACCAGAACACTGACATGTTCTTTTTTATTTTGGATCTTTCTCCCACAGAACACCAAATTGATGTAGAGAATTTGATGTCATTGAACCAAAGAATGGTGGAGCAAATCGTTCCAGTATTTAAAGTTCTAATCAAATTCACAAAATGTATGGAGAATATAAAAGCTGTAAATAGGTAAGTTTAATGAATGACTTATTTGCATCATTGATTCTATCACATTGATCCTATTCACATTCTCTGCTCTTTTGTTTCTTTCTGAGCCTGAAATAACAATTTTTTAAAATTATTGTTCACAGTTAACAGCCCAGCAAAAATGACCCAGCATCTGTCCAGCACAATGACCCAGCATCTGTCCAGCACAATGACCCAGCATCTGTCCAGCATAATGACCCAGCATCTGTCCTGCACAATGACCCAGCATCTGTCCTGCACAATGACCCAGCATCTGTCCAGCACAATGACCCAGCATCTGTCCAGCACAATGACCCAACATCTGTCCTGCACAATGACCCACCAATTGGCCTTCAGCATGACATATCAACTGGCCAGCAACAGGACACATCAATCAGCCAAAGAGTCTGGCCATCTGGGTTTAGACTTCCAGAATTTCCAGAATTTCCAGCCCTACTGTGCACTCGAAGTGGAGGTCTCAGATTGTGCAGGTGTTGTTTGACTTCATGTGTACCTACACTTGGTGAGTATAGTTATGTAGTAAACTGATCTTAGCTTAATGTTCATCAATTATTAATCATAATGCTTGTGTGTGTGTGTGTGTGTGTGTGTGTGTGTGTGTGTGTGTGTGCGTCGCCCTGAGCCTTTCTCCTGTCTCTGTCCTCCATACTGTCCTTCTCTATACTGTCTTGTAATAATCACTGCAGCTGATAGCAGAACACATACTGTCCTTCTCTATACTGTCTTGTAATAATCACTGCAGCTGATAGCAGAACACATACTGTCCTTCTCTATACTGTCTTGTAATAATCACTGCAGCTGATAGCAGAACACATACTGTCCTTCTCTATACTGTCTTGTCATAATCACTGCAGCTGATAACAGAACACATACTGTCCTTCTCTCTACTGTCTTGTCATAATCACTGCAGCTGATAGCAGAGCACATACTCACCTTTTACATGATGATAATCAACGCCATCAATCAATGTAATTTGTATTACAAACATAATTGTTTGTCTAAATGTAATCTTGTATGTTTCTCTTTTGCTGTAGGCACCCCACTACCCGGCAATATATGGATGTGTGCACAGCGCTCATTCAAAAGTACCCCTTGTTGAGAGACCAGACAGGGAAGGGATATGTACAAATTCTTCAGTTTTCCTACTCACATTAATTCACACTAATAACCTTTTTACACCATTGTGCCTACCCAGACCATAATGTGCTGGCTTGGATATTTTCTTCTCACACTGTTAAACCATCACAGCAGTGTAACAAGACGATCTCTAGTCTGCTCCCCTGACCTCAGTCTCAATAATCGGTCATGACATTTCTCCTCTCCACATGTCATTTTTTAAGGAGTCATGGCACGGCATGATAAAGAATAAATACAAAAAACAGCGGCAGCCTCTTGATCACGTTACACAAGTACAGGAAAGGCAGAAGAGGTTTGGGAGGCAAGGGAAAAAAGAAGATCAGATGTCACCATAAATGAAGACCCGACCAAAATAGCCAAGGTAACTGCATACATACAGTGGGGGAAAAAAGTATTTAGTCAGCCATCAATTGTGCAAGTTCTCCCACTTAAAAAGATGAGAGAGGCCTGTAATTTTCATCATAGGTACACGTCAACTATGACAGACAAATTGAGAACTTTTTTTCCAGAAAATCACATTGTAGGATTTTTTATGAAT
Source organism: Coregonus clupeaformis (assembly GCF_020615455.1). NCBI lineage: Eukaryota > Metazoa > Chordata > Actinopteri > Salmoniformes > Salmonidae > Coregonus > Coregonus clupeaformis. The sequence continues at coordinate 42,287,432 of NC_059226.1, forward strand.
TTATTTGCAAATTATGGTGGAAAATAAGTATTTCGTCACCTACAAACAAGCAAGATTTCTGGCTCTCACAGACCTGTAACTTCTTCTTTAAGAGGCTCCTCTGTCCTCCACTCGTTACCTGTATTAATGGCACCTGTTTGAACTTGTTATCAGTATAAAAGACACCTGTCCACAACCTCAAACAGTCACACACCAAACTCCACTATGGCCAAGACCAAAGAGCTGTCAAAGGACACCAGAAACAAAATTGTAGACCTGCACCAGGCTGGGAAGACTGAATCTGCAATAGGTAAGCAGCTTGGTTTGAAGAAATCAACTGTGGGAGCAATTATTAGGAAATGGAAGACATACAAGACCACTGATAATCTCCCTCGATCTGGGGCTCCACGCAAGATCTCACCCGTGGGGTCAAAATGATCACAAGAACGGTGAGCAAAAATACCAGAACAACACGGGACCAAAGTAACAAAGCCTACCATCAGTAACACACTACGCCGCCAGGGACTCAAATCCTGCAGTGTCAGACGTGTCCCCCTGCTTAAGCCAGTACATGTCCAGGCCCGTCTGAAGTTTGCTAGAGTGCATTTGGATGATCCAGAAGAGGATTGGGAGAATGTGATATGGTCAGATGAAACCAAAATATAACTTTTTGGTAAAAACTCAACTCGTCGTGTTTGGAGGACAAAGAATGCTGAGTTGCATCCAAAGAACACCATACCTACTGTGAAGCATGGGGGTGGAAACATCATGCTTTAGGGCTGTTTTTCTGCAAAGGGACCAGGACGACTGATTCGTGTAAAGGAAAGAATGAATGGGGCCATGTATCGTGATATTTTGAGTGAAAACCTCCTTCCATCAGCAAGGGCATTGAAGATGAAACGTGGCTGGGTCTTTCAGCATGACAATGATCCCAAACACACCGCCCGGGCAACGAAGGAGTGGCTTCGTAAGAAGCATTTCAAGGTCCTGGAGTGGCCTAGCCAGTCTCCAGATCTCAACCCCATAGAAAATCTTTGGAGGGAGTTGAAAGTCCGTGTTGCCCAGCAACAGCCCCAAAACATCACTGCTCTAGAGGAGATCTGCATGGGCCAAAATACCAGCAACAGTGTGTGAAAACCTTGTGAAGACTTACAGAAAACGTTTGACCTGTGTCATTGCCAACAAAGGGTATATAGCAAAGTATTGAGAAACTTTTGTTTTTGACCAAATACTTATTTTCCACCATAATTTGAAAATAAATTCATAAAAAATCCTACAATGTGATTTTCTGGAAAATCTTTTCTCATTTTGTATGTCATAGTTGACGTGTACCTATGATGAAAATTACAGGCCTCTCTCATCTTTTTAAGTGGGAGAACTTGCACAATTGGTGGCTGACTAAATACTTTTTTCCCCCCACTGTATGATGGCCCGTATTCAGTGTGTCAATGTCGAACCGCTGATCCCGGATCCGTTTTGAAGATCATAAATAGGATTGTATGGACAGGTGGGGACCTGGTCCTAGATCAGCACTCTGAGATGCTTTGTGAATACGGGACATTTTCCCTTTTCTATAGACTTTGATGCTGTATGTATCAATATTTGATAATATTTATATTTGATTTTCAGATTGAGACTGGTGAGGATTTCTTCAGTCAGAAGTTACATGTTGAAAAGATGCAGGTGGAGTGCCAAAAAAAGAGACCGAACATAAGTTCCCTACAAGACAAAATGAAAAGGAGAGAGAACTTTTTATGAAACAACAAGGCACCAAGGACATCTTAAAACAGTACCCAGCACTCCGTTTGTCAGCCATTGTAAGTAGACAAAAAGTCTGATAGAAAGAAATGGTAAAAAGCACAACTAATGTAAAATAGCCAAGTACTGTCATCTGAATTTAAGATATATTGATGATGCATTATAAACAAATTTACTTTCAGATTTTCTCTGAGATGAGAAGCAAATTCGGTATGGATGTGGACAGAAACATTCTGTCCGGATTCGGCACAATGGCTGACAAAATCATTGCAGAAACGGAGAGGACGGGTGTGGTCGTGGAACTGCTGAATCTCTACAAGACAGCACTTCTCTTACACACAGAGGAGGCTCACAAAGGTTATCTTGTTTAATCAATGTTACTACATGTAAAATGTACCCTTAACAGAATGCAGCCATTCTAATTCTATTGATTCTAATCCAGCCATTTTATTACACACCCTATTACACAGGTCTGAAGGTCATTGCAGCCATTTTGTTACACACCCTATTACACAGGTCTGAAGGTCATTGCAGCCATTTTGTTACACACCCTATTACCCAGGTCTGAAGGTCATTGCAGCCATTTTGTTACACACCCTATTACACAGGTCTGAAGGTCACTGCAGCCATTTTGTTAAACACCCTATTACACAGGTCTGAAGGTCACTGCAGCCATTTTGTTAAACACCCTATTACACAGGTCTGAAGGTCACTGCAGCCATTTTGTTACACACCCTATTACACAGGTCTGAAGGTCACTGCAGCCATTTTGCTCCTCACCTACCTCTTCAAAGAAGATCCAAATGGGCTGTATGTCACAGACAGGGTATGTATTTCCCAGCAGACAAATAAATACATGCAAAGTTAGTAGTACTGTGTAAGGTGTGCTGTGCTCAGTTGTTAACTTACTGTTTGAAATATGACTTGAGTAACCTTAATTTTACTTTTTTACAGTGTGTTCCCATCACCTACCATAAGAATAGAGGGGAATGCCTTTGCGGATGAGAGCCACATCCAACTCTTCCTGGATGGAGAGGCACTCACTGAAGAGCGAGAGGACATCTCCATGGGATTGGGAGTGGCAATGGGGGTCCATTTCCTTTTTAATATTGAGTATGCAGCATCAATGAAAAGCACTATGCTGTTCATTCAGAAATGTGTTCTGGGAATTGATGAGGGGGGTAAATGACCAACAAATGTTGTACGAATGGCAAACCTTTTGCTGTATAGAGGGATAAGGGAGACCAGACATTTCTGTGATGTCTGCAAGTGAGATTTCTGTGACTTTTAAAGTCAATCAAATGAATTTGTGACTTTACAAGTTTGCCACTCTGTTATTTGTATTATTATTGTTCATATTATTATTATTCATAATAGAATACATGGGACATGAAAGATTCCTACAGGAACCTTAACACCCTAAAAGGTTATTTGAGGAACTTTTTAAAAGGTTCCTTTGGGAAAAGGTTCCTGGAAGCACCTTTAGTATCACGACTCAGGATAAGACCCAGATGCAGACAGTTCGAAATAGCAAAAGTTTATTTACAAAAACAGGGGCCGGGCAAACAACAGGTCAAGGGCAGGCAGAGGTCAGTAATACAGAGCAAAGTCCGAAAGGTAGAGAAACGGCAGGCAGGCTCAGGGTCGGGGCAGGCAGAGGTCGGTAATCCAGAACTGTGTCACAAGGTACAGAACGGCAGGCAGGCTCAGGACAGGCAGAATGGTCAAAACCGGGAAAAACTGGAAAACGAGCTAGAGCGAAGATGGGCGACACCTGGAGGGTGGAGACAAGCACAAAGACAGGTGAAACAGATCAGGGTGTGACAGTAGAAGAGCCATTATCCCCGCCAACCAGGCGGATGAACATCTGGGCCGAGGGTATGCTGACCTCTTCCTCTTGCTCCGGGAAGCGCGGGGGCTGATATCCTAGGGAGCACTCAAAAGGCGAGAGCAGTGGCTGAGCAAGGGAGGGTGTTGCGGGCGTACTCTACCCACACAAGCTGCTGGGTCCAGGTGGTGGGATTGGCGGAGACCAGGCAGCGAAGAGTCGTCTCCAGGTCCTGATTGGCTCGCTCCGACTGGCCATTAGACTGGGGGTGGAACCCGGAGGACAGGCTGGCCGACGACCCAATGAGCGTGCAGAACGCCTTCCAGAACTGGGACGAGAACTGAGGACTCCGGTTGGAGACCATGTCCACAAAGAGTTCATGGATCCGGAAGATGTGCTGCACCATGAGCTGGGCCGTCTCCTTCGCTGAGGGTAGCTTGGGGAGAATAATGAAATGGGCGGCTTTGGAAAACCGGTCCACCACGGTAAGGATAACCGTGTTGCCATCAGACGGGGGAGACCAGTGACGAAGTCCAGGGATATATGTGACCAGGGACGGTGAAGGACAGGAAGTGGTTGAAGGAGGCCAGCTGGAGCTTGCAGAGGAGTCTTATTCTGGGCACACACGGTGCAGGCGCGACGAATGCGGAGACGTCAGGAACCAAGGTGGTCCACCAAAAACGTTGTCGTGCAAAGGCCAGGGTCCGACGGGAGCCAGGATGGCAGGCCAGTCGAGAGGAATGAGCCCATTCCAGAACCGAGGAACGGGCAGAGTCCGGGACAAACATCCAGTTAGCTGCCCCCCCGTGGTACGGCTGGGAACGCAGCGCCTCACGGACCCGGTTCTCTATACCCCAGATGAGTGCAGCTGCGAGACAAGAGGTAGGAAGGATGGTCTCGGGATCCGATGGTGTAGCAGTGGGGTTATAGAGGCGTGACAGCGCATCCGGCTTCACATTCTTGGACCCTGGGCGGTAGGAGATGGTGCTTGAGGTCCAAGAACGCCTGGTCTGCAGCTGGAGACAACATAAACGGGACCTTGGGGGAGGTGAGCACTGACAGGGGGGAAGCCCTGGTGCTGTAGCCCCGGATGAACCGGCGGTAAAAATTGGAGAACCCCAGGAAGCGTTGCAGCTGCACTCTGGAGGTGGGTTGCGGCCAATCCACAACCGCACTCACCTTTTCAGGATCCATCTATATGTTGCCTGCAGCTATGATGTATCCAAGGAAGGAGATGGTGGAGAGACGGAATTCACATTTTTCCGCTTTGATGAACAGCTGGTTCTCCAGAAGACGCTGGAGGACATGTTCTTGAGCTGAGTGGGAAAACACGAGGATGTCATCAAGGTAGACGAATACGAACTGGTTCAACATGTCCCAGAGAACGTGGTTTACCAGGGCCCGGAACACAGTAGGAGCATTGGTCAGTCCGAATGGCATCACCAGGTATTCGTAGTGCCCACTAGCCGTATTAAAGGCGGTTTTCCACTCATCCCCTTCCCGTATCCGTACCAGATGGTAGGCGTTCCGTAGGTCCAACTTGGAGAAGATGGTAGCCCCCTTGAGAGGCTCGAATGCCGAGGCGATAAGTGGAAGCGGGTAACGGTTTTTAATCGTGATGTCATTCAGGCCCCGGTAGTCGATACACGGACGCAGGGTTTTGTCCTTCTCCACAAAGAAGAACCCTGCTCTGGCGGGGGAGGCAGCAGGACGGATACCCCCTGCAGCCAGGGAGTCCTCAATATACGTCTCCTTCGCCTTGGTCTCCAGACCTGACAGGGAATAAAGTCTCCCCCGAGGCGGTGTAGTGCCCGGGAGAAGGTTGATGGCGCAGTCATATGGCCGATGCGGAGGAAGCGAGGTGGCATGGGCCTTGCTGAAAACCTCCCAGAGGTCCTGGTACTCCACGGGAACTGCGGAGACGTCCTGGGGTTTTCCAAAGCCCGCAGGAAGACATCCCGGGGCAGGCATTGCCGACTTCAGGCAATGCGCATGGAAAAACGGGCTCCAACCCAGGATAGAACCAGTAGCCCAGTCGATCAGAGGATTGTGCCTCTGGAGCCAGGAAAACCCCAAAACCACAGGTGCATGAGGGGATTCAATGGGCAGGAACTGTATAGACTCACTGTGATTACCCGACACTCTCAAGTTAATGGGAAACGTAGTCTGGGTGACTCTGCCAATAGAGCGCCCATCCAATGCTCTGACGTCCATGGGAATGGAGAAGGGTTGTGTGGGGATCCGGGTTGTGTGGCGATCCGGATGGTCAAGGCTATGAGGAAGTCAAGGTCCAGGGGCAGCTCCCGGGCTGCAAGCTCGTCTTTAATCACCTCCGATAATCCGTGAAGGAACGCATCGGGGCCTCCGGTAAGACAAGGGGTGGTGGTCTGTGTATATTTGTAAACAACAGCTGGTGCACGAAATCTAATATTAAGGAAGTGTCAAGGTTTTGCTCACCTGAGGTAGAGTATCTCATGATAAGCTGTGACGACACAATTTACCAAGAGAGTTTTCATCTATATTTTTCGTAGCTGTCTATTTACCACCACAAACCGATGCTGGCACTAAGACCACACTCAAAGAGCTGTATAAGGCCATGAGCAAACAGGAAAACGCTCATCCAGAGGCGGCGCTCCTAGTGGCCAGGGACTTTAATGCAGAGAAACTTAAATCCGTTTTACCTCATTTCTACCAGCATGTTAAATGTGCAACCAGAGGGGGAAAAAACACCTTTACTCCACACACAGATACGTGTACAAAGCTCTCCCTCGCCCTCCATTTGGCAAATCTGACCATAATTATATCCTCCTGATTCCTGCTTACAAGTACAAACTAAAGCAGGAAGCACCAGTGGTCAGATGACGCAGATGCTAAGCTACAGGACTGTTTTGCAAGCACAGACTGGAATATGTTCCGGGATTCTTCCAATGGCATTGAGGAGTACACCACATCAGTCACTGGCTTCATCAATAAGTTCATCGATGACATCGTCCCCACAGTGACCGTACGTACATACCCCAACCAGAAGCCATGGAGTACAGGCAACATCCGCACTGAGCTAAAGGGTAGAGCTGCCACTTTCAAGGAGCGGGACTCTAACCTGGACGCTTATAAAAAATCCCGCTATGCCCTCTGACGAACCATCAAACAGGCAAAGCGTCAATACAGGACTAAGATTGAATCGTACTACACCGGCTCTGACGCTCATCAGATGTGGAAGGGCTTGCAAACTTTTACAGACTACAAAGGAAAGCACAGCCACGAGCTGCCCAGTGACACGAGCCTAGCTAAATTACTTCTAGCCACTCTAATTTGCATACCGCCCCAACAGATCCACAGATTATGCAATCTCTATTGCACTCCACACTACCCTTTCCCACCTGGACAAAATTATCACCTATGTGAGAATGCTATTCATTGATTACAGCTCAGAATTCAACACCACAGTGCCCTCAAAGCTCATCACTAAGCTAAGGACCCTGGGACTAAAGGTGGTAAGGGTAGGTAACAACACATCTGGCACACTAATCTTTAACACAGGGGCCCCTCAGGGGTGCGTGCTCAGTCCCCTCCTGTACTCCCTGTTCACCCATGACTGCATGGCCAGGCACGACTCCAACACCATCATTAAGTTTGCCGACGATGCAACAGTGGTAGGCCTGATCACCGACAATGACGAGACAGCCTATAGGGAGGAGGTCAGAGACCTGGCCGTGTGGTGCCAGGATAACAACCTCCCCCTCAACATGATCAAGACAAAGGAGATGATTGTGGACTACAGGAAAAGGAGGACCAAGCACGCCCCCATTCTCATCGACGGGGCTGTAGTGGAGCAGGTTGAGAGCTTCAAGTTCCTTGGTGTCCACATCACCAACAAACTATCATGGTCCAAACACACCCCCTCAGGAGACTGAAAAGATTTGGGATGGGTCCTCAGATCTTCAAAAAGTTCTATAGCCGGACCATCGAGAGCATCCTGACTGGTTGCATCACTGCCTGGTATGGCAACTGCTCGGCCTCCGACCGCAAGGCACTACAGAGGGTAGTGTGTACGGCCTAGTACATCACTGGGGCCAAGCTTCCTGCCATCCAGGACCTCAATACCAGGCAGTGTCAGAGGAAGGCCCAGAAAATTGTCAAAGACTCCAGCCACCCTAGTCATAGACTGTTCTCTCGGCTACCGTACGGCAAGCGGTAGCGGAGCGCCAAGTCTAGATCCAAAAGGCTTCTTAACAGCTTCTACCCCCAAGCCATAAGACTCATGAACAGCTAATCAAATGGCTACCCGGACTATTTGCATTGTCCCCCCCTCCCAACCACCCCCTCTTTTACGCTGCTGCAACTCTCTGTTTATTATCTATGCACAGTCACTTTCACTCTACCTACATGTACATATTACCTCAATTACCTCGACTAACCTGTGCCCCCGCACATTGACTCTGTACCCCCTGTAGAGTCGTGGTCAAAGTTTTGAGAATGACACAAGTATTGGTCTTCACAAAGTTTGCTGCTTCAGTGTTTTTAGATATTTTTGTCAGATGTTACTATGGTATACTGAAGTAAAATTACAAGCATTCCATAAGTGTCAAGGGCTTTTATTGACAATTACATTAAGTTTATTCAAAGAGTAAATATTTGCAGTGTTGACCATTCTTTTTCAAGACCTCTGCAATCCACCCTGACATGCTGTCAATTAACTTCTGGGCCACATCCTGACTGATGGCAGCCCATTCTTGCATAATCAATGCTTGGAGTTTGTTAGAATTTGTGGGGTTTTGTTTGTCCACCTGCCTCTTCTGGATTGACCACAAGTTCTCAATGGGATTAAGGTCTGGGGAGTTTCTTGGCCATGAACCCAACATTTCGATGTTTTGTTCCCCGAGCCACTTAGTTATCACTTTTGCCTTATGGCAAGGTGCTCCATCATGCTGGAAAAGGCATTGTTCGTCACCAAACTGTTCTTGGATGGTTGGGAAAAGTTGCTCTCAGAGGATGTGTTGGTACCATTCTTTATTCATGGCTGTGTTCTTAGGCAAAATTGTGAGTGAGCCCATTCCCTTGGCTGAGAAGCAACCCCACACATGAATGGTCTCAGGATGCTTTACTGTTGGCATGACACAGGACTGATGCTAGCGCTCACCTGGTCTTCTCCGGACAAGCTTTTTTCCGAATGCCCCAAACAATCGGAAAGGGGATTCATCAGAGAAAATGACTTTACCCCAGTCCTCAGCAGTCCAATCCCTGTACCTTTTGCACAATATCAGTCTGTTCCTGATGTTTTTCCTGGAGAGAAGTGGCTTCCTCGCTGTCATTCTTGACACCAGGCCATCCTCCAAAAGTATTCGCCTCACTGTGCGTGCAGATGCACTCACACCTGCCTGCTGTTATTCTAACTCAATCAGCATGACAGAGTGACCTCCAGCCTTGTCCTCGTCAACACTCTCACCTGTGTTAACGAGAGAATCACTGACATGATGTCAGCTGGTCCTTTTGTGGCAGGGCTGAAATGCAGTGGAAATGTTTTTTGGGGATTAAGTTCATTTTCATGGCAAAGAGGGACTTTGCAATTAATTGCAATTCATCTGATCACTCTTCATAACATTCTGGAGTACATGCAAATTGCCATCATAAAAACTGAGGCAGCAGACTTAGTGAAAATTAATATTTGTGTCATTCTCAAAACTTTTGACCACGACTGTATATAGTCTTGCTACTGTTATTTTACTGCTGCTCTTTAATTATTATTATTATTATTATTATTATTATTATTTATTTTTTTACTTATCTATTTTTTACATAACACTTAATTTTCTTAAAACTGCATTGTTGGTTAAGGCTTGTAAGTAAGCATTTCACTGTAAGGTCTACTACACCTGTTGTATTCGGCGCATGTGACAAATAAAATGTGATTTGATTTGAAGGGCGCTTCTCCCTCACTGCTTTTGCCCATTCACATCACAGGCCGTAGACCGGTGCCCCGTGGCTCAGCATAATCGAATTTGCCCATTGGCAGAGAGGTTTGGAATTATTTTTGTTATTGTCTATTAACCAATTTCCTGCATGGTGATGTCACCATGGAAATCTGAAACTCCCGCCCATGTAAACCTGCTGACTAGAAGGTCCTGTGTAGATTGTATTTTCAAGCAGCAACTATCAGGAAATAACATTTATACATTTTTTTCACACTTTTACAGTGTTAGTTTCATCAGCTGTTGTACAATATGATACAAAACACAGGAAAAACTGAATTTTGACTGCACTGGGCCTTTCATGTTCAAATGTACATTTCTAGTTTTAGAGTGCATTGTTTCTCAAGAGCAATGGAAAGCAATGGAAATGTTAAATCTTCATTATTGGTAACGTTTAGTATCACTTTACTGTTTCCTCAGGAAAATGTGGCCACAGGCAGGCTACGTCATACTTGTTGGGCGTGGACCTAGTTAGCAAGCTTGGAGCTAGTTAGCGGAAACAGACCGGCCTGACACCGAAACACAGCTAGCTATACTAGCAATCCTGGTTGTGATAAAACTGTCACTGGATTCAAATTAGCAGGTAGCTATGTCTATTTTTCAACGAATGTGTTTTGTGATAATACATTTTATCCTGTGAGTCCTTGCCTGCTGTTTAGGTCAGCCAATTTGATCAACCTAGCAAGCCAGGTAGCGAACGTTAGCGCTAACTTAGCTAGCTAACGCAAGGCCTGCCATTTGTGTCTGACTGTCGGTGAGGATGAAATTATTATGATCTAATAACGTTAGACACATTAACTTAATCTAGCTAGTTTGTTATATGCAAATGAAATAGTGTGTTTCATGATACTGAATTTAGCTAGCCAGCTAAACTTATATAACTAGCTAACTACTAGCAACAATGCGCTAGCTAAATTCATAATGCGCTGGCCGGTGGTTAGCCTAACGTTAGATAGCTACCAGCTGGAATTTGCAGCAATTTAAAATGTCTAACGTTACAAGACATGATTAGCTAACTGCATTCACTTACCTAAAAGTAAAATACAATGTAGATGGGTAACTAGCTAACTAGTTACACATTATTAGCCAAGTAGCTAACTGAGCTCAGTTGGTAGAGCATGGCGCTTGCAACGCCAGGGTTGTGTGTTCGTTTCTCACGGGGGCCAGTATGAAAAATGTATGGACTCACTAACTGTAAGTCGCTCTTGATAAGAGCGTATACTAAATGACTAAAATGTAAAATGAGTAAAGGTAACTAGCTAGTTAACTACCGTTATCTAAGCATTACAAACATACTGTACCGGTATGCTTCTTTACTTTCCTCAGGTTTAAAAGAATACCAACCATGTCTGATGGAGAGGGTTACGTGGTGCGTGTGAGAGGCCTACCATGGTCCTGCTCTGTGGATGAAGTACAGAGGTTCTTCTCAGGTAATAACTCCTTTACGATAAAACCTGTATAGCTTGGAACAACACCTTTATAACCTACACCTCTGACATCTGCGATAACTGTGAGTCCCTCTACACACTTCTTGGCATATAGATTGTAAAATCGCCAACAATGGCACCAGCATCCATTTTACCTCCACACGTGAGGGCCGACCCAGCGGAGAGGCTTTCGTTGAGCTGGAGAATGAGGATGACCTGAAGATCGCTGTGAAGAAGAACAGAGAAACCATGGGCCACAGATATGTTGAAGGTGTGTGTGTGTGTGTGTGTCGCTCTGTGTCTCTGTGTTTGTGTGTCACGAAGCACATTCTCTTGTTCTAAAACCATTGGGAGATATGGTTAATATTCTGAGTTTAGTGCCAAGGTGTCTTGTAAGCTCTTAGGTTCGTCAACAAGTTTGGTTGACGAAAAAATTGCAGTTGAATTTGGGCATATCAAAGTCTTCCTGAAGTTTCAATGTTCGCAGCAGGAGCATAATATGTGCCTTGGGACTTCACTTTAGGCTACAGTTCTCAGCCATTTACATTGTGTAGCACTATCAGTAGTGACTTAGGTCTGTATGTGTTGACTTGTTTGTTCTCAGTGTTCAAATCCAACAATGTGGAAATGGACTGGGTGATGAAACATTCTGGTCCAAACTGCCCAGAGACGACTGGAGACGGCCTGGTCAGGCTCCGAGGCCTCCCCTTCGGCTGCAGCAAGGAGGAGATCGTCCAGTTCCTCTCAGGTACCAGTAGCTAGCTCCCACTGGTTGATGAACACCCCCATAATATCCTGTAGGAGTAGGTAAACCGTCCTCAGCCCTCATCAATGATCCAGGATAATAAAACATTTTCAGTAATTTAGCCGACGATCTTATCCAGAGCGACTCACATTATACAGGCTATAGTTTGTCCAGGATTTCCCCCATCACCTAAGTTTCTCTATCACTGCTTTGGTCCCAACCAACACTTTTTAAAAATGAATTATTCTGTACAATAATTTGGCCAATCGGGCCTGACATGCTAGTCCCCTATGTCACTTTTCATTGACAGTTGTCCTTTGGTGTTTTCCCCTGAACCCACTATATCATAACAAAGATGTCATTCATCCCATTGGGACAATTATAAAATGGATGGGTACTAAAGGTAACACAAGTACTGCCAGAGCCACTCCTCTTCATTCCTTCACACCTACAGTCTCTTCCTCTGCTGTATCCTCCTCTCTCTCTCTCTCTCTCTCTCTCTCTCTCTCTGTCTCTCTCTCTCTCTCTCTCTCTCTCTCTCTCTCTCTCTCTCTCTCTCTCTCTCTCTCTCTCTGTCTCTCTCTCTGTCTCTCTCTCTGTCTCTCTCTCTGTCTCTCTCTCTGCTCTTTCCTATCTCCTCTCACCCTCCTTTATGTTCCCCCAAATGCAGTAAAAGTAAGTAGCCTGAATGGTCACTGAGTCTCATTGGTTAAAAACACTCACCTGGTATGTACAGTACATGTCATAATGCATAGTTTTCATTATATCTCTCTTTTTTTTTTTTATCTATCTATCATACAAAATAAATAAAGCAACAATAGAGAAAGCTATCTTTCTGTAACTGGGCATGTGATTTACTGTGTCCCCCACTGGGGTTATCTGTCCTTGGGTTGAAGGGTTGGAAATCGTGCCAAATGGGATTACATTGCCGCTGGACTTCCAGGGGAGGAGTACGGGGGAGGCCTTCGTGCAGTTTGCTTCACAGGATATAGCTGAAAAGGCTCTAAAGAAACACAAGGAAAGAATAGGGCACAGGTGGGGATGGTTGGTTGGTTGGCTGGATAAAGTTGCTTTTCTTATGGTGTACAACTTACAAACATTAACCATACGTATCACTGACTGACACTCAACAGAACAGTTCATTTAAGACAACACATACTCAGGTATTGACTGTAAAGACACAGTTACAATATTAGATCAGAACACACTCAATCATTCATTCACTCACAGCAGTCTTTGGGAAAATGAAGCACATTCTCTTGTTCTAAAACCATTGGGAGATAGTTCATATTCTGAGTTTAGTGCCGAGGTGTCTTGTAAGCTCTCAGGTTCGTCACCAAGTTTGGTTGAGAGTGCAGAGTAAACATTGTAGTTGAATTTGGGCATATCCATTTTACACTGATTCTTAAGAGTGAAGCTGATTGGTTCCTGGGCACTAAACATCAGTACAGGTAGCCAATAGACAGACAGGATTCTCCCAGGTGTTCTAACTCACTGAGGGCCAATCAACACGAGGACATGGACCCCGCCCACTCACTCACAGGTAATGCTCAGAGAGTGGGTCTCCATGGATAACAACAGGACAATGACCACGACAGGGACACAATGTAACAGGACACAGATTGTACTGTAACATCAATGTTAACTGTATCGGGTACCTGCAGGTGACCATAAGAAAAGTGCCTGTTGTACTGTCAAGGATTTATTTTTTCCCTCTCATACTACACAGTATACTGTTACCCACTAGATCAAGTCTCACATAGTTCAAGACTCACCTACCTATGGAGCAGTAGTGCCAATGGCAGCACCTGTCCTGAATAGCCCAACTTTATCAGTACCCTCAATGACAATCAAATACACAAAAATGTCAGCTCAGCACCTGCATATTGAACACCCAACTTTATTGGTACCCTTTACATTTGAACAGACACATTCATTCAGCCTTTGGAGCTGTACAGTAGCTAGCTCTAGCCGCCACCTCCTGTGTGTGGTGCGGTCTTCATGGTGGTGTGTGTACTGTATGTATCTCAGGTACATTGAGATCTTCAAGAGCAGCCGTGCCGAGGTGAGGACCCACTACGAACCCCAGAGGAAACCTATGGGGATGCAGAGACCGGGGCCCTACGACAGACCGTCTGGGGGCCGTGGGTACAACATGATGGGGGGCCGAGGAGGGGGCTCTTACGACAGGGCTAGACGCGGAGGCTATGGTGGAGGTGTGTGTGTGTGTGTAATGTCTGCACAGTGTAAGAAGATACTGTTTGTTTTTGTTTATCTGAATGGATTAATTGGGAACCATTATCAGTCAAAGGGGTCATGACTATGGATCATAACATGATGGTCTCCTAGTCATGCTCTTCCTAGCACTCTATGCACATTTCTATCATGATGAGAGACGGTATTTACATTGACATTTTTAGTCATTTAGCAGACGCTCTTATCCAGAGCGACTTACAGTTAGTGAGTGCATACATTATTATTATAATTTTTTTATTTTTTATTTTTTTCATACAGGCCCCCCGTGGGAAATGGGTATGGTATGATATGTCTCCATGTCCCAGACCAGTCTCTCTGTAACTAAGGTGTGTGTGTCTAACTTCAGGTGTGTCTGATGGGAGGTACGGTGATAGTAGCTCCTCCTTCCAGAGCACTACGGGTCACTGTGTTCACATGAGGGGTCTGCCCTACAGAGCCACAGAGACCGACATCTACAATGTGAGTTATAGGATCTCTTCCTAAGAATGGTCTGTGTGAGACAGTGACTATAACGTCCTGCTCTCTCTCTCTCCGTAGTTCTTTTCTCCTCTGAACCCAGTGAGAGTGCATGTAGAGATCGGTCCTGACGGCAGAGTGACAGGAGAGGCTGACGTGGAGTTTGCTACACATGAGGACGCTGTGGCAGCCATGTCGAAGGACAAGGCCAACATGCGTGAGTCTGCTCTTCTTTTTTAAAATTAATCTGTGTTAGATTTTTATTAATTTTTTGCCGGCCACCACCATTATGAAAGGCACTCTAAAAACCTTCCTCCCCATAATCCCTCCTTCTTCCCCTCCTCCTCCCCAGCCTTCCCTCCTTATTTTCTTACCTTAAAATGATTAAGTAGGTAACAATCTGTCTGTCCTGCAGAGCACCGCTATGTGGAGCTATTCCTGAACTCTACAGCAGGGGGCAGTAATGGCTCGTATGGCAGTCCGATGCAGGGGGGTATGGGGAGCCAGTCCTCCTATAGCAGTGGAGGGCTGAGCTCTGGATACTCTGGAGGCTACAGCGGCCAGGGCAGCATGGGAGGTTACAGTGATTATAGTGAGTATCAGCTCTGTAAAACACATACACCTGTTCACATGTACCTCCACCACTGTTGACCAGCCTTGATGTGTATGTATCTACGTATGACCCAAACTATCAAGCTTTAGCCTGTGTGAACTCCTCGGTCCTATAGTGTGTATCTCTCTCCTGTCAGGTAACCAGGACGGTATGAGCAGCAGTTACTATGGCGGCGGCGGAGGAGGCAGGAGTTCCAATGGCCTGGGGTCAGGATGGGGGATGTAGTTCTTTAACCCAGCATGTGTTTGGCTGGAATGACTGAATTGTAGTTCTCACCTGGTCTTTTGGATGGGTATTGTAGTTCTGAGCCGATTTATAGTGAGGGTTGGGAAATGTTTTGTTTTATGCTGATTGTATTCATGATTGAGGCTCCTTTGAAGTTAGGTTGGTAGAAATTAGACTTTTTGTTTCCATCCTCTCCTACTGTTGTTAATGACATGACTGCAGCAATACAAACTGTACGGTACTGTTGGAACACAAACTATGACCATGGGCGGATTGGTTGTTTCATCATCGTTACCAGGAAGTGTGTGTTGTTTTGGTTGTGGAGAAATCCTGCACGGAGCCTTCACCGTACGCTGCCATCTAACAATACCGCTACATGGTGTTTAACGAAGATTCAAAACAACCAACTGTGATTATGACCCAGTCTGTTTCTGTTACCCACAGTAGCTCACCTTACGTTGACCATGAAGTGACTGACTGCAGGGTTGGGGTAAATTCGATTTAAATTCCAGTCAATGCAGAAAGTAAACCAAATTCCAATTGTACATTTTCATAATTGAAAAGCGTTGAATGTAATTGACCCCACCTGACTGTTATATCTCAGTGTATGAACCAACACACTTCTGTAAATAGTATTCTAGATGTTGCTAGTCTTTTCTCCAGTAGCTGCAAAAATATCTAGCCTTTCTGTCAAAGTCTGAAACAATGTTAAAATAATGGTGTGTGTAGTTGACATTTTACATGGTGAACAAAGAGCATGTTTGAGTTTGTTTTATATTGAAGTGATTGTTATGGGAGGGGTTGGGGGGGGAATTCTCCATGAGGGATGGATACTTTACTTATTTAGTTGGCAAACAAACCTTACGTTTTTCTGTTAAAGGTTTCTTTCTACTGCCTATGCAGATTTTTTTTTTTTTTTAAGGTGCACAAGAGTGAATACAATTTTAAGCTGGATATGTCGTTTGTCTTGTTTTAGGTGAGTAGTTTCCTATACAGTTAAGAAGAAACACATTCAGATACATTTTTATTAAATTAGATATCTATCAAATATCTAGATAGAAAACATGCCCCAATAATTCGTCAGAAAATGGCAGTTTAGTAGCACTGGTCACAATCAATGCACAAAATGATAATTCTATACATTCTAAAATAGACATCTTAATGTGTTAAGAACATTCTGTAGTCATTTACAATAAAAAAAAGACCTGGGTCTAATAAATCCACAATTATTCAGCTAGGCAGGTTGAGATGAACAGAAAATAACTGTTCCTTTGCTTCACTGGAAGTGAAAGAATCATGAATCTATACAATCGCCTCTAAGACCTTTTCAAAGCTAAATTTAAGACTCCTGATTCAAATTACTATAATAAAGCGAATCAACGTTGGTTTTCTTGAACTATTTCAATTCAATGCTATTATTGAAGGTCAGTTCGTCTAAAATTTTCCCGCAATTGTGACATGGTTGCATATTTGGTCATTCATAGTACAACAAATACTGATGCCTGTTCCAATACCCTGTGGCTCCCTTCAACTACCACTATCCTTTAAATTCAGCATCCTAGAGGGTATATGGAGTATAACTGGGAATGGAGTTAGTTCATAACATTATGACAATTAGCTGGCTGACTCATTGTATTCTTTAGTGAGCTTACTTTGTGAAATCCCCCCAGATGAGTTTAAAAGAGAGAAGGCAGTATTAGCCCAAATCAAGAAGTGGATAGAACCCTCTACAGTTCAAAAGTAAACCGTGCCAAAGATCCTGAATTTCAGGTAAGTGGCGAAACAGAGCTTTATAAATATTATAGATCACACCAAATCCACTGTTCCTGCTCAAATTTGATTAAAATGTGTTCTCAATGACCAAGAGTACTGTGGGCTTTGAGCACAGTAGCCTAGATCACTGCAATGACTTGAGAGTGAGGGAAGAAAGAAAGATTATGAGTGAAACGTGTGAGCGTGTCTGCTTGCGTGAGAAGGAGAGAGTATGTATGAGGGTCTGCTTGTGTGAGAAGGAGAGAGTATGTATGAGGGTCTGCTTGTGTGTCAGGAGGTGGTGGAAGAGGTGCTCCTCTGCAGCAGTAGGGAGTGGCAGATGTCACAGACCCGTACAGGTCGAGGGTAGGAGGGCAGGGCCAACTCATTACTAGAACAACTGTTGCAGTAGATATCTCCACAGTTCCTACAGTGGTGCTGCAGACAAGGAGAAAAAAACCCACATACTAAATTTACATTTTAGTCATTTAGCAGACGCCACTATCCAGAGCGACTTACAGTTAGAGTGCATACATCTTCATACTGGTCCCCCGTGGGAATCGAACCCACAACCCTGGCGTTGCAAGCGCCATGCTCTACCAACTGAGCTACACAGGATGTCCAAGTATAACTGTTAGTAACATTTGTGGCAAATGAGAGCGTTTCATTCAAAGGCATTTATACACCGGACAAAAACATAAACGCAACATGTAAAGTGTTGGTCCCATGTTTCATTAGCTGAAATAAAAGATCCCAGAAATGATTATTTCCCTCAAATTTTGTGCACAAATTTGTTTACATCCCTGTTAGTGAGCATTTCTCCTTTGCCAAGATAATTGATCCACCTGACAGGTGGCATATCAAGAAGCTGATTAAACAGCACGATCATTACACAGGTGCACCTTGTGCTGGGGACAAAAGGCCACTCTAAAATGTGCCGTTTTGTCACAACACAATGCCACAGATGTCTCAAGTTGATGGTGTGCGCAATTGGCATGCTGACTGCAGGAATGTCCACCAGAGCTGTTGGCAGAGAATTGAACGTTCATTTCTATACCATAATCTGCCTCCAATGTCGTTCTAGAGAATTTGGCAGTACGTCCAACCGGCCTCACAACTGCAGACCACGTGTAACCACGCCAGCCCAGGACCTCCACATCTGGCTTCTTCACCTGTGGGATCATCTGAGACCAGCCACCAGACAGCTGATGAAACTGAGGACTATTTATGTCTGTAATAAAGCCCTTTTGTGGGGAAAAACTCATTCTGATTGGATGGGCCTGGCTGCCAAATGGGTGGGCCTGTTCACTCCAAGCCCACCCATGGCTGCGCCCCTACCCAGTCATGTGAAATCCATAGATTAGGGCCTAATTAATTCATTTAAATTGACAGATTTCCTTATATGAGCTGTAACTTTGAAATCGTTGCGTTTATATTTTTGTTCAGTATAAATCTTTCTCTACATCTGCCACAGACCAGAGTCCACAACTCCGAAGAGATGGATGGACAGAGCTTTACCTTTCTGCGAGCGATGGAGAACTCCTTCTGACACTGTTTACACTGTGTAGCCTCGTTGTCTTTCAGCCAGGCTTGGCCCTGATGGACACGGACAGACAACAATGCTCAATCACAAATTATTACAGAAATGAGTGAGTGTCTGTGTTGTGTAGGTGGGGGTCATAGACTTCTCCTTGTACCTGAAGGACCCTATGACCAGCGGTGAGTGCCTATGTCTAGTCTACTAGTGAAGAACAAACTCCATAGAGACTTGAGCTGTGTTCGAATAGCCATACTAACATACTGTATACTATTAGTTCATTTTAGTATACTGTAAACGAACCGTATCCTTTCAGTTGAGCATACTAGCGCTTCGCCTGTCTACCGGAAGTTGATGCTGTTGATACGCAACCTCTTGCTAGCATAACAAATGACTAGCTGCTGGCAACAATTTAATGACGCTTTTTTGCCGACGTTTACAGACACCGGCCAAATTCAACTGGTGTTGAGCGTTCGTAAATTCAGCAGTTATGCTGCGCTCTGGCACAGGTACACTCAGACGAGAGTGCTCAGAAATCGGAGTAGATAGCCAGAGCTTATTTACGAACGCACCCGAATGTCCATTGAAAACGCACAACGACTATACCACTTAGCTAAACTAAGAATGACATGAATAATCAAGTCAATAAACGTTGGGTAGTTAGATAGCATATAGTTAATATACTGGCAAGTTCGATGTATTCGCCAACTAACATACCGGTACATACTGCTTTAATGATATGCGGTTCGTAAGGATAGCGTAGCTAACAAATTGTCAGACAAAATAACGTGTAAGGTAACTTATTTGAAAAGTCATGACTTTATTATATTGCTCAACATTTTCTTAACATTTGTCATAATTAGTTAAAGCAATGAATATGTATCCACTCTCGTTGGACTTCGGCTGCATATTTTCCGCCATTTTCTTCAAATCTGAAAACGTTGTGAAGCCACGCCCATTTTCGGAATAATTGCATTATTGGTCCACTGCTTGTATACTTCGTATTTTGGCGAATGTAGTATGACATCCGGGAACTTTTGGCATACTAACTATATCCATACTATGACCAATAAGCATACTATACACTCAATTTACCTCACAAATAGTACGGTTAGTATGAGTATTTGAACACAGCTTTGGTGTAACGGAGAGCTAGAGGAAAGGGGAAGTGTTAATTTAGGCCAGAGAACATGTTACCTTGAGGGCTTTATTGACCTCTTTGAAGTCCTCCATCTTCAGTTTAGACCTACGAGAGAGATGTGTCATACAAAGACAAAACAGATGGAACACAGGAAGGAAGAGAAGAGAGAGAGATGTAAAGAGCAGGATTAGGAGTGAGCCTAGTACAGTACTCACTGGCTGAGGTGTAGGCCCATCTCCTGTAAGGCTGTCTAG
This sequence comes from Coregonus clupeaformis, assembly GCF_020615455.1. Taxonomy (NCBI): domain Eukaryota; kingdom Metazoa; phylum Chordata; class Actinopteri; order Salmoniformes; family Salmonidae; genus Coregonus; species Coregonus clupeaformis. Next base: position 42,307,372 of record NC_059226.1, read on the forward strand.
TACAGTACTCACTGGCTGAGGTGTAGGCCCATCTCCTGTAAGGCTGTCTAGTACAGTACTCACTGGCTGAGGTGTAGGCCCATCTCCTGTAAGGCTGTCTAGTACAGTACTCACTGGCTGAGGTGTAGGCCCATCTCCTGTAAGGCTGTCTAGTACAGTACTCACTGGCTGAGGTGTAGGCCCATCTCCTGTAAGGCTGTCTAGTACAGTACTCACTGGCTGAGGTGTAGGCCCATCTCCTGTAAGGCTGTCTAGTACAGTACTCACTGGCTGAGGTGTAGGCCCATCTCCTGTAAGGCTGTCTCCTGCTCCTGACAGGTCTGCTGGAGCTGCTTCTTCTCCTGACGAACATCCTGCAGCTCCTAGAAACACACAGAAACAAGCTCAGAAGAAAAATGGGAGGTGGACTTCTCTTTTCTGTGTGTCTGTGTGTGTCACTGACCATGTGTAGCCCCTGTATCTGTTGTAGTTGGGTGCGTAGCTCAGTGCTGTTGTCCTGTTCTCTCTGTAGAGCTCTCTGAATGGCCTGTCTCTGCTCCTTCTCACTGCGCAGATCACTCTCCAGACCCAGCCTAGAGAGACAGGGTGGTGTGGGTCACAACGTGTGTGTGTGTGTGTGTGTGTGTGTGTGTGTGTGTCCATACGTACCTCAGTGTGTCCAGGTCAGACAGCTGTTTCTGTAGGGAGTCTACTCTGCCCTCCAGCTCTGTCCTCATGTCTCTGTCTGTCTGGTCACTTTGTCTGCGATCACGCTCCGAGTTCTGCAGTCTGAAAATACATGGGCTACAATTAGTATTCAATCATGTTAAAACACGGAAACCATTATGAAACCACTCTGCACCACACACACAAACACCTCTGCTCCATCTCCTTAATGGTAGTCTCCATCTGGTTCATCTTCTCCTCCAGTTGTCCCACCTCCTCCTGCTTCCTCTGGGCATCACTCTCACAGTCCTGCACACACATTCTGTCAAGAGGTGTGTACTCACAAGGGTGTTGCTAAGTAAGTGAGAGAGTATGTGTGCATTTCATGTTTGCTTGAGCGCGTGTCTGTGTATATCTGTCCGTGTATATCAGTCTCTGTGTGTCCGTGTGTGTTACCTCTGCCTTATGGAACATCTGCAGGTTGAGGGTTTTGACCTGGTCTAGTTGTTGTCGGAGGGCTTGCAGTGTGTCCTGTTTCTCATGTGTGTCTTTCTCCAGCAGCCTCATGGCCATCTCCATCTCCTGCTTTAGTCCTACCTGCAGCTCCAACTCCCGCTCCAACTCCTACACACACACACACACACAGAGGAACAAAGGTACAGGAACATACAAACCTATTGTAGAGGCAGTATAACACAGATGTGTTAGTTGGCTAGGATCTCAAAGAAATGTAGAGCTAGTTGTTCATCTCACTGTTTCACACACCTGTCTGATGCGTTTCTCCTCCTGGTACTGTTTCCACACCACGCTGTACATCTCATCCAGGCCCTGCCGTGTCTGTCTGTATGTCTCCAGCTCTACTGCGCTGTCCTCCAGGGTCGCCTAGGAAACCAAACAGGACGTGAAATGCCAGCTCTTCATATTGTCTGACTTGGATGACAGTTACACAGACTGAAAACGGTTGCAGATGCATAGGAAGTGGGAGTGTCCTGACCTCCTCTTTCTTCTGGCTGCTCTGGACGATGGTCTCATTCTCATGTCTCAGTGTTTCCTGTTCCTCCTGTAAAGAGTTAATCCTGTCTGTCGCTGCCGTCAGCTGTAGGGTTATAACACATCCATAAGCACTATGTAGGGTTATAACACATCCATAAGCACTATGTAGGGTTATAACATATCCATAAGCATGATTTTTTTGTGTGTGTGTGATTAAATCGCATTGTCTGAGCGTTAAAATACACTGAAAACATAAAAATACATAATCTATACAGCTAAAATCTACAATGCCATGTAAAAACAAGTTAACATTGAGGTTAAAGAAAGTGTGCTTTTCTCAATTTACCTAATTTTGCTAACCGTTACTTTACACAAAATTAAGACGTCAATATTATTTTAATGTTTTTTTGTATGAAATATCTTCAATTACAGCTCCCACTGAGCAAATTCGGAATTTGCAATTAATCACAGCAAATCCTGCAATTACCTCTTTTTGAATCATTCGACAGCCCTAGTTAAAACACAGCTATAAGGACAATAGGTTTATAACACATCCATAACGACTACATAGGGTTATATTTCACATCCATAACAACTACATAGGGTTATATTTCACATCCATTCATTTTCCATTCTAAATTAAAATCTGCTGCTGATGGAGCTCATGAGCTGGGCCTCTGAGCTGGATCTGTCTGAACTGACTGTGTGTGTGTGTAAGTAAATGATGTATTGTGAACAAAAATATAAAATGCAACATGTAAAAAAGTGTTGGTCCAATGTTACATGAGCTGAAATAAAAAATCCCAGAAATCTTCCATATGCACAAAAAGCTTCTTTCTCTCAAATGTTGTGCACAAATGTGTTTACATCCCTGTTAGTGAGCATTTCTCCTTTGCCAAGATCATCCATCCACCTGACAGGTGTGTCATATCAAGAAGCTGATTAAACAGCATGATTACACAGATGCACCTTGTGCTGGGGACAATAAAAGGCCACTAAAATGTGCAGTTTTGTCACAAAACAATGCCACAGATGTCTCAAGTTGAGGGAGCATGCAATTGGCATGCTGAATGCAGGAATGTCCACCAGAGCTGTTGCCAGACAACTGAATGTTAATTTCTCTACCATAAGCCACCTCCAACGTCGTTTTAGAGAATTTGGCTGTATGTCCAACAGACCTCACAACCGCAGACCACGTGTAACCACGCCAGCCCAGGACCTCCACATCGTCTGAGACCAGCCACCCGGACAGCTGATGAAACTGTGGGTTTGCAAAACCGAAGAATTTCTACACAAATTGTCAGAAACCGTCTCAGAGAAGCTCATCTGCGTGCTCGTCGTCCTCACCAGGGTCTTGACCTGACTGCAGTTCGGCGTCGTAACCGACTTCAGTGGGCAAATGCTCACCTTCGATGGCCACTGGCAAGCTGGAGTGTGCCCTTCACGGATTAATCCCGGTTTCAACTGTACCGGGCAGATGGCGTTGTGTGGGCGAGCAGTTTGCTGATGTCAACGTTGTGAACCGAGTGCCCCATGGTGGCGGTGGGGTTATGGTTTAAGCTACAGACAACAAACAATTGCATTTTATCGATGGCAATTTGAATGCACAGAGATACCGTGACAAGATCCTGAGGCCCATTGTCGTGCCATTCATCCGCCGCCCTCACCTCCGCTGGTAGAGCATGGCGCTTGTAACGCCAAGGTAGTGGGTTCGATCCCCGGGACCACCCATACACAAAAATGTATGCACGCATGACTGTAAGTCGCTTTGGATAAAAGCGTCTGCTAAATGGCATATTATTATTATTATCATCTCATGTTTCAGCATGATAATGCACGGCCCAATGTCGCAACAATCTGTACACAATTCCTGGAAGCCAATGCACGGCCCAATGTCGCAATAATCTGTACACAATTCCTGGAAGCTGAAAATGTCCCAGTTCTTCCATGGCCTGCATGCTCACCAGACATGTCACCATCTTTGGGATGCTCTGGATCGATATGTACGATAGTGTGTTCCAGTTCCCACCAATATCCAGCAACTTCGCACAGCCATTGAAGAGGAGTGGGACAACATTCCACAGGCCACAATCAACAGCCTGATCAACTCTATGCGAAGGAGATGTGTCGCGCTGCATGAGGCAAATTATTGTCCCACCAGATACTGACTGGTTTTCTGATCCACGCGCCTACTAAAAAGTAAAATAAAAAAAAGTTGTGTGACCAACAGATGCATATCTGTATTCCCAGTCATGTGAAATCCATAGATTAGGGCCTAATTAATTTATTCAAATGAACTGATTTCCTTATATGAACTGTAACTCAGTAAAATCTTTTTAAATTGTTGCGTTTATATTTTTGTTCACTGACCACCTTCCGGAGACACTTGAAACCCTACCTCTAAGAAATACCTAGAATAGTATAAAGTAATCCTTCTACCCCCCCATAAAAAAAGAAAGAAAAAAAGTGGTTGTCCCACTGGCTATCATAAGTTGAATGCACCAATTTGTAAGTTGTTCTGGATAAGAGCGTCTGCTAAATGATGTAAATGTATGTCTATGGGGCATGTAGGCACCTGAGCTGAGCCACAAGGGAAAGTGGGCATCTACCACCCCACTATCCCAATCATCCACTAATTAAATTGGTCATTTTTGCAGATTAAAAGTGTTAGAGCTAGTAATGTATCAATATTTAGCAATGACACCCAATGAATATATAGCACAACTTTGGATTTCACCCCAGTCTCATAATCGAATGGTTTAGACCGTTTGGATGTTGACAACTTGGAGTGAGCTTCTCTTCTTCGACCATGCAGTGTGGGTAGCAAAAGTGACTGCTGTCCTAGTTATGAAATTAATGTTACCCTGTATATGACCACAAATGACCATATATACACTGATCGTTTAAACCAAAACTATTGCTGATGGAGAACCTGAATAATCAAAATAAAAATATAATGTAAGTTCCAATCAGCATGTAGGCTATAGCCAGATGAGAGTTGTGTCCGGTAGCATCTTTGGGTCATCTCCATGTAAAAGCACCAACACGTCAAGTTCATAGGAGTGTGTCAAATTGGGTGTCAAATGAAAGCTAAGAGTCTATATTTGAGTAATTAAGGCATATGCATAAAAAAAAATTAGGAATAAGCAAAGGTTTTGATTTCTGGTCAAACAGATGGAAAGGGGGTCTTAGAAAACATCTACCAGAAAAAGTATTAAAAAATGTATTATACATACATCAAAACATAACTGTTGAAGTAAAGACCCCTACTAATATCAACACTTATATTTAGTTTTGAATAAATTTTTCTGCCTTCTGTAAGTTTAAGAAACATTGCCTTGTGCCTTGAAATTACGTTACCAAAAACCCACATATCTTTAAGATAGGGGTTTTAAGATAAGGGTGAATAATGAAAGTTCAGAGGTAAAACGGAAACGGTAGACCTATCAATTAGTTAGTGTTTTTATTGATATCAATTTTGTTTATGAATTATTAAGTGATTAAAACTCGAAATTCCGTTACCAAATCGGTAACGGAATTTCAGAAAAACCGGTGACGGAATTTTCGGAAGGTAGAAAGAAAGTAATTTGAACAAAACATTTTAGTGAACCGGCGACTCGTACGTTTGAATAGATTTTCTGACCGATGCATGTTACATTTGGATCGGTTTGGTGTCCTGCAGACTGATGCACATATCTTAAACATTTGAACTGGGGACCGATGCGCATCAGTGAATCGTTAAATCTCTAGTTATAACACTTACATAAGCTCTACATAGGGTTATAAGACACCCATGATAACTATGGTTATTATAACACAGTCATTTGGGGGGGGTTCTACTAAGCTAACATATGGAATTGTTTTAAGATGGTCATACCAAGGATACTTTAGCTATTTGATTTGGAATTTTAGGACCCCTAAGTGTCAAAGAAGTGTCAAACTCATTCCATGGAGGGCGGAGGGTCTGCAGGTTTTTGTTTTTTCCTTTCAATGAAGACCTAGACAACCAGGTGAGGGGAGTTCCTTACTAAGACCTAGACAACCAGGTGAGGGGAGTTCCTTACTAAGACAACCAGGTGAGGGGAGTTCCTTTCTAATTAGTGACTTTAATTCATCAATCAAAGACAAGGGAGGATCGAATGAGTTTGACACCTGTGCCTTAATCAAAATAGTTTGATAAAAACATTTGGCCTTACTGCTTTTAGCCCATAGAAACACATTGAATAATAGCTTCATACATGGATAAACAGATATTTTGTTTTGACTATCAAAAGGAAGTTTGTTCTGAAGTGTCTGTCCTATATCTGATAGATATAAGAAAGATCAGGAAACATTTTATGTTATTGGGACATGTATTTAACACCTTATTTTAGGCACTAAACTATATACACACTTCCATAATTGTTTTAACCTGGTATCCAGCTACCTTCAGACTAGTCTTGTGAGGCTTGTGTGTGTCCTAGAGCAAAACGTACGTGTTTGTGAGAAACGTACCTTTCCATAGAAGGGTCATATTAGTGTGTAGCCCAAACTATTCGGACGCTACAGACAGAAGTTGGCAGATCGGCTGAACCGATTTCAGACAAGTCCTGTGACGCTTGTGGGGTTTTAAAGCAAAACGGAGAACACCATCGTGTTCGTGAGAGTCACCTTTCCATAGAAGGGTCATAATAGTTTTTGTAGGCCAAACCGGTCGGACGCTACTGACGTTTTCATGAGAAGACCGATTTTCGGGATGTCTCATGGTCTGCAGTAGATTGAGACACAGCCCATGCAAAAAACGTATCTTTAGCTTAATAAACACTACAAAGGATTACAACACATTCATAAGCTCCTCTGACCTCCTCAATGAGCTTGCTGTTGGTCTTCTCTATGGAGTCCATCTTGGCCTGCAGGTCAGTGACGGAGCAGCTCAGGTGTCTGTTCAGCTCTTCAATGTAGTGCTTCTGGTCCAATATGGCCGTCATCTTAGCATCGCTGACAGCGAGGAGAGAAGGAGAGGTTACAGGAGAAGAGACAAAGGATAACAGAGAGAGGAGTGTGGTTTATGTTGATGGTTTATCTTTGCTGAGAAAGAAAGAGAGGAGGAGGTTAGAGGAAAGGAGAATAGTCATAAATTAAGAGAGGAGTGTGTTTGGGGTGAGGGAGGAAAGGCAGAGACATAGTACTTACTCCTTAGTGGTCTCAGTGGTCATAGGGTCCTTCAGGTACAAGGAGAAGTCTATGACCCCCACCTGGGAGTCCAGGTCCTCTCCTTTGATACAGAGGTTAGCGTCAATGACGTTTAGCCCCACCAGCATCCCTCCTATCACTGTCCCCTCCTCCTCCATCATCAACGCTCCTGGATCATAGAACTCACTGTGGAAGGAAGGAGGCAGAAAGATTTTGTAAGATAGATACAATAACTACTGTAAAAGTGAATAGGACACAAAATGCTTACCGGTATTACATGTTTATTACACTGATTCAGTTCTAGCAACAGAGCCTTGTGCTGTACTCACCCCAGGAGGTCCTTATGGTCCAACAGGGCTTTCAGGTAGTCAGACAATTTCTTCTGCATCAGGGCCAGATGCAGCCAGGCCCGAGCCCGACCCAACCCAGTCTTTAGCCCTGGCAGGTCTCTGGCGCTGGTGGCAATATCAGTAGACTCAGGACACAGCTTCTGAACCAGCTCCAGAGGACCCCAGATAGATTTATTCTGATTGATGAATGACTTCTTCACTACATAGAGAGAAAGAGAGAGAAGATAGGAGAATGTTTAGGTAGTGTTCTTCAAAGGGCCAAAACGAATAAGTGCCGCAGGAATACTGGAGTCTCCAACTCTGCTACGGGAGAGCAATTGGTTGTGCAGGCTTTCGCTCCAGCCCCGCAGTAACACACCTGATTCAGCTAATCAAGAACCTGACAAAAGTCTGCAACACACCTAGTAGCTCTCCAGGCGGAGGGTTGGCCTGTCACCCCTGTTCTAGAGCAAGTCTCACCTTTCAGTCCGTGTTTGAGGCAGTGCTCCAGAACCACAAAGAACTGCTGCAGAGGAGGGTAGTCAGAGTCCAGGGTTCTTCCCAGACTCAGAGATGACTGGATCAGGACCTTAATACTCAGCTTCATCATACTGAACAGGTTGGAGCGCTCCACAGCCATATGGTCCTTCACTGCTACAAATAGAGAGGGAGAGAGAAGAAAAAATAATTAAGAGAGGAGAGAAAAAGAGAGGCGCAAGAAATAGAGGGGAGAGAACAAGAAAAAGAGGGGGGAGAGATCATAATCTGAATTTCCTGTGCAAAAGTAATTTTTAAAAGGACAACAAGACTTGACCACGGATAAATATAGACTGTTAGTCTATATTTATTGCTTAAGTATGCCACTCTGATTTCCTCGCCAGGCAGGAGTCATGTGTTGTGTTGACAGCTGATGACAGCAGAGATGCAGAAGAGAGAAGTCGCTGGTTCAGCACTTCACTACCTAGTAAGTTTATATGCTTCCACATTGGCGTGCAATACAATAACCTTGCTCCGTACCTGGTAGGTATTGGTTAGTGTGTGTGTCATTCTCGGTAGAGTTTTGTTTAGTCGGACTGGTAGCAGAGCTCACGGCAGATCCCGACGATTTGGCGTTTCTCAAAGCTGCACCGTAGCTAACCCCACTGCTGATCGTCTCGGTCGCCTTCCGTGCTAGCGACAGGATCGGTGTTGACCAGTTGCTCTCGGTCGCCGGTTTGTCTTTTGGAGCCTCTTCATCGCTGCTAATGCCAACAGGGTGGCTGTCTGGAATAACTTCCAAAACTTTGGATTCCTGTTCTTTGACGTCGCTTTCCTCAGCAGCTGTGTTTGTTTCCCTTACCTCGTCGGCCATTTTTATTAAAATAACGGAACATGTGACTCCAGGCCAGAGCAATCGCTTATGATGCCTGCGAGAAGTCCAAAGTAATCAAGGAATGCTTTTCAGTGATTCATCAAGTGTTGTTTTATTCGTTTCGCATCGTTTAAAGTGTTTTCTTTCCATATAAACAGTCTAAATAATATTTTACGACATTTTTAAGCGACGCTAACTATTGTGGATAACAGCCAATGTTTATGAGGTTATAGCTGTGTATCCATTTCAAGCCACTAGATGTCACTATTGATATTGTCCCGTGTCCTTCGTGTGTATCCATTGCGTAGGTAGGCCTATGATGAAACTGAGCTGAGGTTACAGACCTAGAAGTGCATTCAGATCAGTGGCTTTTGGTTGACAACATATTATTTTAGATTTAAACCAGTTTAAAGCATGTTTAGCTGTTTTCCCGGTTATAGATTAAGTCTAGTCCTGGACTAAGTAGATCTTTCAATAGAGAATCTCCATTGAACATGGTTCTTAGTCCATGAACAGGCTTATTAAACTGTGCCTATTAAACTGACCCTAAATGTCATAATTTGCATGCTTTTTTTATTAATGTAGTCACAGGTCTAATGATAACTTCTTGTAAGTCCATTATTCCCATTAATTCAAATGATACAGAAAGAGGCATGATATGATCAGCAATATGATGTCAAGCAATGCACTTTTATGTTATTTTTCCAACTAAAATGCCTAAACAGTCAACAAAATTAGACACATTTTCATTTAGCCTACATTAGTTTGTTGTAACTTTATAATCCATGTATATGGTTTAAACCACTCTATAAGTATAAACCATGGTTGCATGTTAAATGTGCAACCAGAGGGAAAAAAACTCTAGACCACCTTTACTCCACACACAGAGATGTGTACAAAGCTCTCCCTCGCCCTCCATTTGGCAAATCTGACCATAACTCTATCCTCCTGATTCCTGCTTATAAGCTAAAACTAAAGCAGGAAGCACCAGTGACTCGGTTAATAAAAAAGTGGTCAGATGACGCAGATGCTAAGCTACAGGACTGTTTTGCTAGCACAGACTGGAACATGTTCCGGGATTCTTCCGATAGCATTGAGGAGTACACCACATCAGTCACTGGCTTCATCAATAACCGTACGTACATACCCCAACCAGAAGCCATGGAGTACAGGCAACATCCGCACTGAGCTAAAGGGTAGAGCTTCCGCTTTCAAGGAGCGGGACTCTAACCCGGACGCTTATAAGAAATCCCGCTATGCCCTCCAACGAACCATCAAACAGGAAAAGAGCCAATACAGGACTAAGACTGAATTGTACTACACCGGCTCTGACGCTCGTCGGATGTGGCAGGACTTGAAAACTATTACAGACTACAAAGGGAAGCAAAGCCGTGAGCTGCGCAGTGACACAAGCCTACCAGACGAGCTAATTCACTTCTTTGCTCACTTCGAGGCAAGCAACACCGAAGCATGCATGACAGCATCAGCTGTTCCGGATGACTATGTGATCACGCTCTCCGTAGCCGAAGTGAGTAAGACTTTTAAGCAGGTCAACATTCACAAGGCCGCAGGGCCAGACGGATTACCAGGATGTGTACACCGAGCATGCGCTGACCAACTGGCAAGTGTCTTCACTGACATTTTCAACATGTCCCTGACTGAGTCTGTAATACCAACATGTTTCAAGCAGACCACCATAGTCCCTGTGCCCAAGAACATGAAGATAACCTGCCTAAATGACTACCGACCCGTAGCACTCACGTCTGTAGCCATGAAGTGCTTTGAAAGGCTGGTCATGGCTCACATCAACACCATTATCCCAGAAAACCTTGACCCACTCCAATTTGCATACCGCCCCAACAGATCCACAGATGACACAATCTCTATTGCACTCCACACTGCCCTTTCCCACCTGGACAAGAGGAACACCTACGTGAGAATGCTATTCATTGACTACAGCTCAGCGTTCAACACCATAGTGCCCTCAAAGCTCATCACTAAGCTAAGGACCCTGGGACTAAACACCTCCCTCTGCAACTGGATCCTGGACTTCCTGACGGGCCACCCCCAGGTGGTAAGGGTAGGTAACAACACATCTGCCACGCTGATCCTCAACACGGAGGCCCCTCAGGGGTGCGTGCTCAGTCCCCTCCTGTACTCCGTGTTCACCCATGACTGCATGGCCAGGCACGACTCCAACACCATCGTTAAGTTTGCCACCAAAACAAAAGTGGTAGGCCTGATCACCGACAACGATGAGACAGCCTATAGGGAGGAGGTCAGAGACCTGGAAGTGTGGTGCCAGGATAACAACCTCTCCCTCAACGTGATCAAGACAAAGGAGATGATTGTGGACTACAGGATAAAAAAGAGGACTGAGCACGCCCCCATTCTCATCGACGGGTCTGTAGTGGAACAGGTTGAGAGCTTCAAGTTCCTTGGTGTCCACATCACCAACAAACTATCATGGTCCAAACACACCAAGACAGTCGTGAAGAGGGCATAACAAAGCCTACCTCAATTACCTCAACTAACCGGTGCCCCCGCACGTTGACCCTGTACCGGTACCCCCTGTATATAGCCTCCCTACTGTTATTTTATTTTACTGCTGCTCTTTAATTATTTGCTCTTTTCTATTTTTTACTTAACACTTTTTTTTAAATCTTTTTTTTTCTTAAAAACTGCATTGTTGGTTAAGGGCTTGTAAGTAACCATTTCACTGTAATGTCTACACCTGTTGTATTCGGCGCATGTGGCAAATAAAATGTGATTTAATTTGATATAAACAAGTTGTAATAATTACACTAAGCAAAAATATGAATGCAACATTGACCACCATTTGCCTCATACAGCACAACACATCTCCTTCGCATAGAGTTGATCAGGCTGTTGATTGTGGCCTGTGGAATGTTGTCCCACTCCTCTTCAATGGCTTTGCGAAGTTGCTGGATATTGGCGGGAACTGGAACACGCTGTCTTACAAGTCGATCCAGAGCATCCCACACATGCTCAATGGGTGACATGTCTGGTGAGTATGCAGGCCATGGAAGAACTGGGAAATTTTCAGCTCCCAGGAATTGTGTACAGATCCTTGCGACATGGGGCCGTGCATTATCATGCTGAAACATGAGGTGATGGCGGCGGATGAACGGCATGACAATGGGCCTCAGGATCTTGTCACTGTATCTCTGTGCATTCAAATTGCCATAGATAAAATGCAATTGTGTTCGTTGTCCGTTGCTTATGCCTGCCCTTACCATAACTCCACCGCCACCATGGGGCACTTTGTTCATAATGTTGACATCAGCAAACTGCTCGCCCACACGACGCCATCTGCCCAGTACAGTTGAAACCGGGATTCATCCGTGAAGAGCACACTTCTCCAGCGTGCCAGTGGCCATCGAAGGTGAGCATTTGCTCACTGAAGTCGGTTACGATGCCGAACTGCAGTCAGGTCAAGACCCTGGTGAGGACGATGAGCACGCAGATGAGCTTCCTTGAGACGGTTCCTGACAGTTTGTGCAGAAATGCTTTGGTTGTGCAAACCCACAGTTTCATCGGCTGTCCGGGTGGCTGGTCTCAGACGATCCCGCAGGTGTAGAAGTCAGATGTGGAGGTCCTGGGCTGGCGTGATTACATGTGGTGTGCGGTTGTGAGGCTGGTTGGACGTACTTCCAAATTCTCTAAAGTGACGTTGGAGGCGGCTTATGGTAGATAAATGAACATTACATTCTCTGGCAAGAGCTCTGGTGGACATTCCTGCAGTCAGCATGCCAATTGCATGCTCCATCAAAACTTGAGACATCTGTGGAGTTGTGTTGTGTGACAAAACTGCACATTTTAGAGTGACCTTTTATTGTCCCCAGCACAAGGACCACCAGTGCAATGATCATGCTGTTTAATCAGGTTCTTGGTATGCCACACCTGTCAGGTGGATGGATTATTTTGGCAAAGGAGAAATGCTCACTAACAGGGATGTAAACACATTTGTGCACAACATTTGAGAGAAATCATATTTTTGTGCATGTGGAACATTTCTGGGATCTTTTATTTCAGCTCATAAAACATGGGACGAACACTTTACATGTTGCGTTTATATTTTTGTTCAGTGTAGATTACAGTAGCCTATTGTAGTAGGCGTGGTCGAGGCAGTCTATATAAATCGTGACGCCTCTAGTCTGGCGCTCGTTCTACTCGTCCCCACTCTGCAAAGGCTGTGTTTGTGTGCGCCACCGCTACCCGAGACGCGCCCGGCATCTTGAATAATAAAGTCGCACTGAGAACGGAAGGAATAGACCTACCAGGAACTTTTTAAGAGTAGCAATATCGAGTACGTGGACAAGATAAAGGAAAACGACATACACTGATTTTTTGCAGAATTACAGTTGGTGGTGATTTGAAGTTTGAAGATATGAGGATTCTACGAGTTGCGCTCCTGCTCGTCCATGCCTTTGGTAAGTATCAAGTTACACTTTTATATCTCAAGTCAGATTATATAGTTCCTTTTCTGTAGCGTTTATACTTTAACATTGAAAAAACTATTGGTGGTAATAGTTTATCCTAGACTTGATTCCTCCTAAGTGGTCATTTTCATATTCATAAGAGACAGGTATTGGAGTTACACTTGTTGACTGTAAAAAAGTGTGAACTTCTCTAGCATGACCTTCTGAGCACATCTCATAAACTTTTAAAAGAAGAGTCAACGATTTTCATAAGGTGGAGGCCAGCCTATGCTATTCAAGAACGAAGTATGGTCATCTTTCTATTTTAAAACATGCTTTATGTAACTGGATATACTTATTTTTAACGCATATTCTTGTACATTAGCTAACTGTCTGTCTATGCAACATTTTGTGTACCATAGCCAAGCAGGATTATAGTCTCCCCAGTACAGAATACTGTACGTGCATGAAGTTGTTGGGTGCCTCACAGTTCTTGGAGCTGAAATGCAACTATCCAGTTTTATAGGCTCACCTGGAGGGGCCATGGGGCCTCATGCAGGGCTGTCAGTCTAGAGACATGTTTCAACTTGCCCACTCAAACTCCTCAATTTTCTTGGCACCTGAATTAATTACTGTGTTGGAAAGTAAAGCTTTTGTTCCCAGTGAGCAAAAGTGCTTGAAAAGATGTCATTTCAACCAGTTTTGCCATTGAAATTATGTATTTTCAACCAGTGTTGCTCACTGGGTTAACTCCTCACAGTGCCAGTCAGAATCTAGTCTACATCTCTAAATCACAGACTACTGAATGGTGTAGCATCAATCAAAATGTTAATCTTGTGTTTCCTTGTGTTTTCCAGTGGTGTCGACGTTGGTGAGTGGAGCTGTGGTGGACAGGTATGAGAGTGAGAGGCCGCAGCAGCACACGGCAGTTATCAACCTGTTGGATGTCCTGAGCGACAGAAGGATGGAGGGAGGGATGGAGGAGAGTAACCACGGCGTGGAGGGTCCAGTGTTGGAGGATGAGGAGTACTATGATTACTACCATGAAGATGAAGAAGATGCCTCAGGGGACTATGAGGTGGAATTACCTCGAGGTATTTAATAACTCACTGTGATTTATGTTTGTTTATTGCTCTGTTGTAAATCCTCCTCCTATTGTTTATAGGTTCTGGAATCCTCACTGACACATTTGTTAGAATACCCTTTATAAACATGATTTATTACACTATTATCCATGAGTTTATCTGGCAGGTTGTCAGTCAGTTCCATTTTAACACCTGTTCCTATGTAACCCCTAGTTAAATTGACTGTATCGACCAGGTAGCCTAGCGGTTAGAGCGTTGGGCCAGTAACCGAAAGCTCGCTGGTTCGAATACCTGAGCCAACAAGGTGACAAATCTGTCGATGTGCCCTTGAGCAAGGCACTTAACCCTAATTTGCTCCAGGGGAGCCACACTACTATGGCTGACCCAGTGAAACAACATATTTCACTGCACCTATCTGGTGTATGTGACAATAAAACATGTATTCTATGAGATGTGTTGGCTAGATCCATGGAATCAGTTGATTAACCTTTCTTGTCTGTGTTCTTTTCTTTTTTAGTTGCATTGTCGACTAAACCTAAAGACCCATCGGCCATCTTGGAAGCTGAGAGGAAGAGGAGGAGAGGAAAGGGGAGGAAGAAGGGAAAGGGGAATAAGAGGAACCCTTGTCTGAAGAAGTATAAGGACTTCTGTATCCATGGCACCTGTCATTACCTGAGGGACATCAAAGCTCCGTCATGCATGTAAGAAACACCTCTCTATCTCTCTTTCTTTCTCTCTATCTCTGTCTCTCACTCTATCTCTCTCTCTCTTTCTCTAACTTTCGCTGTCGCTCTCTTTCTCTCTATCTCCATCTCTATCTCTCCAGAAGAACAATATGCCTTTTGTACTGTATGTTGCATGAATCATATCTCACCCCTCTCCCTCTCTCTCTCTCTCTCTCTCTCTCTCTCTCTCTTTCTCCTTGTGCAGATGTCGTCCCAGTTACTCTGGGGAGCGGTGTCACCTGTTCACGCTGGCTTCAGAGGGGAGGGACGTGGGAGGCTACAGCAGGACCACAGCTCTGGCTGTGGTGGCAGTGGTGTTGTCCTCTCTCTGTCTCACCATCATAGGCCTGCTGCTGGTGCTCAGGTCAGTACAACAGCCTTAATACACACACACACACACACACACACACACACACACACCAGTTGACCCACTTTTTTACCACTACTTCCTGGCATATTATCTAACACAGGGGGGTGTATAGAACCAGAGCAGCTGTATGACACATTACACATTGCATTATGCATCAGCTGGAGATTGACAAAGTCAGTATTGGCACTGTATTGTGGAAATGGGCCAACAGGAAATGAATTGTACACAACCTAATTGATTGTAGGAGAAAGGGAGATGAGGCTATAAAAAACATATGACAGGATAGTTCAGCATGGTCATAGTTCAGCATGGTCATAGTTTAGCGTTATTGTTCTCACCTCACAATAATTATGGGAACCACAGATGTTGTTCTTGTTGTTGATGTTGTTATTGTTCCAAAACAGTTCCAGGATCCACAGGTCTTAACCCTGTTGTTGTTTTCCTCCAGGTTTCACAAGCGAGGAGCGTACGACATACAGAATGAGGAGAAGGTGAAACTGGGGTCAGCGCCCAACCACTGAAGAGCTGGAGCGAAGGGTGAGTTACCAGGGAACCCCAAACTCCTCAGAGAAAATCCTCTCTTTTCAAGTCCTGAACTGAAATGTTAGATCCCCTCCTAAATTGATAGGAGTCAGACAGAAAGTAAAATGTTATCATAACTTTACTATACATTACAGTAGGATTGTGAAACAGAGGCTGGATTTAGATTGATGAAAGATTAGTCTGGGTTTTGTTTTCACACGGTCTGAGTGTTGAAGGAAACTGATCGCTCATTGTTTCTCCCTCTATTTCAGGACAGGATAGGGAAATTCTACCTCAAAATAGAAAAGAAGAAGTGAAAAAAAGCCAAGAGAGAACCCAGAGAGACTTGGAAGGTATGGCAGAGAGGGGGACTGGATGGGTGTGACCTGGACACATAGCCCCACCCCTTCTCACTGATGGACAGATGTGATTGGGTAGCTCAAGATTCTGCTGTAGGCCCTGCAACCTATCAGGAGAGAGCCTGCCTAAAACTGGAACTCTGACTGGCTGGGAGAAAAGACTGGAGTGGTGATGAGGATATGGAAGCTGAGAGGAAGAGGAGGAACATTTCTGTGCCCGTATCCACAAAGAGTCTCGGAGTAGGAGAGTTGAACTAGGATCAGTTTTGCCTTTAGATCATAATTAATAACATTATATGGACTGACCCTGGATCAGCACTCCTATCTGAGATGCTTTGTGGAGACGTCCCTGAATTCAGTGCTGCTTCTTGGCTGTGTTAAAAAAGACTACCGGGAGTCTCAGACTAAAAGGACACCATCTTCTCTTCTTCTGCCAGAAACAGAGAGAACCCTGGTCTTTCTTCAAAAGGAGTGTTGTTTTTACCAATCAGCATTTGTATTTTCCTGCACATGTTCGATCATTGTCGTTTTCTAGCGTACTGTAAAACTTTTATTTATACCATATATTTGTCTTTTAATTAATTTATTGATGTGATGTTGTTGCTGTATTTATGCAGATTTTTAACTGCTTCGTCCACCCAAAGATGCACTGCCCGTTTGTAAAGATTATCTATAAGGTCATCATTGTGTTTTTATATTTAAATGTTAGATCATATTTATTGATGAGAATTAAGATAAAAGGAATAAAAAATGTACAGTACTTTTGGAGAAATAGACATTTCAAAGTAAGAGTCCTCTTGGTCTCATAGGGCTACCTGATTGCTGACTGTGATATCAGCACTCTGTGCACAGGCTGCTGAAAACACACGCCACTGTGATTGGTTGGTTTGTTGATTCATTCAACAGCAGTGTGGTGTACTATACCAATGTACCACTGACAGGTCTCTTTGTGTGTACCATTATGACGTGGTTGCATTGGTCTTCTGTGTTTGACTCTGTAAAGAAGCCATACAAAACATCCAGACATAGAAGTGAATTGAATAGAACCTACTCTACTCTAGAATCCCAAAATATAGAATATAGGAAATATTCTAGAATGTTTATAATCTAGAATCCAGTTTAAATTGTCTGTATTACATTGAGGATGTGGAATAGATACAAGGCAAACGCTGGTGCCTTGTTGAGTCCCGACATTGTATCGAGTGTTGGAAGGTAGAAACACACAAATGGTGTAGTTTTTATTGTCTTTGAGAAACGAGTTGGACATAAATCTCCAAAAATGGTATCTCCAATTTTTGTTATTTATTTCTGTTACCATGCCAGTTAGTTGTGTTGTTTTAGAATGGTGGGTGTGGTTAGGGATATACTCAGTGATTTACTGTACTATAATACCCACTGAGATCCATGCTAAGATCATGTTGAAATGTGAATTCATTCAAGTGTTCAGGCTTTAAAAAACTAATAACCCTCCTCTAGAAAAACATCCTGGAAACAACCTGCAGTTTTGAAGGGATTTCTAGTCAAAAGGTTGTTGTTTTTTTCAGAAAATGAATAAAGCATTTTTTTCTCACATTTCCCGAAGTCATTGTATTATGCTTTCTCTGTGTCACTAAGGCTGCATTTACACAGGCAGAACAATTCTGATATTTATTTCACTAACTGGGCCTTTGACCAATCAGATCAGATCTTTTTCCAATAATTGGGCAAAAGATCAGAATTGGGCTGCCTGTGTAAACGCAGCCTATAGCTCATATCCATATCAGCTGCTATCTATACACTGATGAGTGTTTTAAACTCAGAATCATGATGCAACAAAGTTACCTCTAGACACTGATCTAATGTCAGTTTAGGGTCAGTTGTTTTGGATTGGAAGAAGGTCATCTTATTCAATATCTGAGGTGGTTAAAATACGTTTTTTACCTTAAGCTGCTCCTATCTGTTATTATAGGTTAATAACATTTCTATACTAATGGCCTAGGCTTCACCTTGATAGTTAAGGTCACCATTATTATAGCTATCTGGTTAACTTCCTGTGTTGAGTGTGTCAGTATGGCTTCACATTGTAATGCTATTTAAAAAGAGAGACCGATCTGGGACGACAACACTACTGTGTCCTTTTGGCCTTTCAGTCACTGGCTGTAATTATAGAAAGGATAATATTTGTGTTCCATTCCCCACCCCCCCTCCCTTTCACCCCTCCTCTCCTCCCTCCTTCCCCCCATGCTTCAGCTACTCCTTTCAACCAGAGCACCTGTATCCAGGCCAAGGGTCACCTTAAGGATGTTCAGCCGCCCTTGCAAGCGTTCTGAATTGTTCCCTCTTATGTAATTTCCTAAGTAACTTAAGTTTACTCTGAACTTCTTAAGAACATTTTCTCTTTCCATAAATCATCTCAACATGTGTTCATGCCAATGACATAATAGCTGGCAAAATCACAAGCAGATCTGGCTACCCAGCTACAAGGCTAGTGTATCCACAGCTGTTCTGCTTCGATCTACAGTAATCTAGTATATCCACAGCTGTTCTGCTTCGATCTACAGTAATCTAGTGTATCCACAGCTGTTCTCCTTCGATCTACAGTAATCTAGTATATCCACAAGTGTTCTCCTTCGATCTACAGTAATCTAGTATATCCACAGCTGTTCTCCTTCGATCTACAGTAATCTGCACATATAAGACTACGTAGTTATGATGACAGGACCACATCAGGCTCTCTGACAGATCAATCAGACATTACTAAGTGGCTAGTTACAGTGGGTGGGTGGGTGGGGGGGGTACATGAACCTGCTGCACACTAGCCAGGAACAGGAACAGGAAGCCTTTGAGGGAGCAGATGTAGTTGGGACACCTGATCTGAGAGTACAACGCATCATTCCACTACACCACCACAGCATTAGTCACACAGCCAACAGATGGCACGTTCAGAGACGTTTACTACTACTGTAACATATGAGCAACTCTACTACCACTCCTGAATACGCGCGCACACACACAAGTGCGGGCGCACACAACACACACACACACACACACACACACACACACACACACACACACAAACACATAAACACACACAAACGCGCATGCATGCACACACACACACACACACACACACACACACACACACACACACACACACACACACACACACACACACACACACACACAAACACACACACGTGTGCAACAATACTAGAACACTTAATACTTCCACCACTGAGCACCTCTGAATACCAACACCCCACAGAGCTCATGTAGAGCTCAGACCAGCCCCTACAGTAAATACCCTGTGGCTATACAACAATGCTGTGGTGCTGTGTAACATAACATCGTCTGGCTTAATGATCTGGTTTATGGCCTCAGCAGCCCTCATAGACAGAGACAGGTTGAGACTCAGCAGGACTCATAGACAGAGACAGGTTAAGACTCAGCAGGACTCATAGACAGAGACAGACTGAGAGTCAGCAGAACTCATAGACAGTGACAGGTTGAGACTCAGCAGGACTCATAGACAGAGACAGGTTGAGACTCAGCAGGACTCATAGACAGAGACAGACTAAGACTCAGCAGGACTCATAGACAGAGACAGGTTGAGACTCAGCAGCTCATATACAGAGACAGGTTGAGACTCAGCAGAACTCATAGACAGAGACAGACTGAGACTCAGCAGGACTCATAGACAGAGACAGGTTGATACTCAGCAGGACTCATAGACAGAGACATACTGAGACTCAGCAGGACTCATAGACAGAGACAGGCTGAGACTCAGCAGGACTCATAGACAGAGACAGGTTGAGACTCAGCAGGACTCATAAACAGAGACAGGCGGAGACTCAGCAGGACTCATAGACAGAGACAGGTTGAGACTCAGTAGGACACATAGACAGAGACAGACTGAGACTCAGCAGGACTCATAGACAGAGACAGGTTGAGACTCAGCAGAACTCATAGACAGAGACAGACTGAGACTCAGCAGGACTCATAGACAGAGACAGGTTGATACTCAGCAGGACTCATAGACAGAGACATACTGAGACTCAGCAGGACTCATAGACAGAGACAGGTTGAGACTCAGTAGGACACATAGACAGAGACAGACTGAGACTCAGCAGGACTCATAGACAGAGACAGGTTGAGACTCAGCAGGACTCACAAACAGACACAGACTGAGACTCAACCAACTGTTACTCACACAGTGAAATCACCTCCTGTCCGGATGCTGATGCTGTTGGTGTGTGTGTGTGTGTGTGTGTGTGTGTGTGTGTGTGTGTGTGTGTGTGTGTGTGGGCGACCTGCTTCCCCCAGCCATGGGCCTGGCTATTTGATGTGGGGTCTTTGTTGGTTTAGGGACCCCTCTGGAATGCAGTGAGGGTGAGAGGGTCGGAGAGATGAACCCCTCTGGAATGCAGTGAGGGTGAGAGAGTAGGAGAGATTAACCCCTCTGGAGTGCAGTGAGAGTGAGAGGGTAGGAGAGATTAACCCCTCTGGAATGCAGTGAGAGTGAGAGGGTAGGATAGATGAGGGGGGTGGTGTTAAATGGTTACGTGTACGGCAGTATGGGTCCCCTAACAGTCAATTGTAACATATGAGCAACTCTACTACCACTCCTGAATACGCGCGCACACACACAAGTGCGGGCGCACACAAACACACACACACACACACACACACACACACACACACACACACACAAACACATAAACACACACAAACGCGCATGCATGCACACACACACACACACACACACACACACACACACACACACACACAAACACACACACGTGTGCAACAATACTAGAACACTTAATACTTCCACCACTGAGCACCTCTGAATACCAACACCCCACAGAGCTCATGTAGAGCTCAGACCAGCCCCTACAGTAAATACCCTGTGGCTATACAACAATGCTGTGGTGCTGTGTAACATAACATCGTCTGGCTTAATGATCTGGTTTATGGCCTCAGCAGCCCTCATAGACAGAGACAGGTTGAGACTCAGCAGGACTCATAGACAGAGACAGGTTAAGACTCAGCAGGACTCATAGACAGAGACAGACTGAGAGTCAGCAGAACTCATAGACAGTGACAGGTTGAGACTCAGCAGGACTCATAGACAGAGACAGGTTGAGACTCAGCAGGACTCATAGACAGAGACAGACTAAGACTCAGCAGGACTCATAGACAGAGACAGGTTGAGACTCAGCAGCTCATATACAGAGACAGGTTGAGACTCAGCAGAACTCATAGACAGAGACAGACTGAGACTCAGCAGGACTCATAGACAGAGACAGGTTGATACTCAGCAGGACTCATAGACAGAGACATACTGAGACTCAGCAGGACTCATAGACAGAGACAGGCTGAGACTCAGCAGGACTCATAGACAGAGACAGGTTGAGACTCAGCAGGACTCATAAACAGAGACAGGTTGAGACTCAGCAGGACTCATAAACAGAGACAGGCGGAGACTCAGCAGGACTCATAGACAGAGACAGGTTGAGACTCAGTAGGACACATAGACAGAGACAGACTGAGACTCAGCAGGACTCATAGACAGAGACAGGTTGAGACTCAGCAGGACTCACAAACAGACACAGACTGAGACTCAACCAACTGTTACTCACACAGTGAAATCACCTCCTGTCCGGATGCTGATGCTGTTGGTGTGTGTGTGTGTGTGTGTGTGTGTGTGTGTGTGTGTGTGTGTGGGCGACCTGCTTCCCCCAGCCATGGGCCTGGCTATTTGATGTGGGGTCTTTGTTGGTTTAGGGACCCCTCTGGAATGCAGTGAGGGTGAGAGGGTCGGAGAGATGAACCCCTCTGGAATGCAGTGAGGGTGAGAGAGTAGGAGAGATTAACCCCTCTGGAGTGCAGTGAGAGTGAGAGGGTAGGAGAGATTAACCCCTCTGGAATGCAGTGAGAGTGAGAGGGTAGGAGAGATTAACCCCTCTGGAGTGCAGTGAGAGTGAGAGGGTAGGAGAGATTAACCCCTCTGGAGTGCAGTGAGAGTGAGAGGGTAGGAGAGATGAACCCCTCTGGAATGCAGTGAGAGTGAGAGGGTAGGATAGATGAGGGGGGTGGTGTTAAATGGTTACATGTACGGCAGTATGGGTCCCCTAACAGTCAATTGTTGCTGGATCTGACATTGCTGACTCATAAACAGTCAAATAAAAACAGTCCTGTCCCGGTGAAGTTAAGTACACGTCACACAGTTGAAGTTCTAGCTAAAGGTTCAGATTAGGTTTTTTCTTCAGATTCTTTTGACACAGACATTGGCGACAGGGAGGGAGAACTGGTTGAAGCCAGAAATTCAGCTGCAACATGCAGGGTGTGTCTCATGGAATCAGACCAAGACTGTTCTGCTTAAACCATTATGTTGAGCAATAGGGAGAGTGTTGTGCTCCATTTGGAATCAATGCAGCATTGGAAACTGGAACAACCATTTCTAAGATGGACGCAGTGCAGCATATCCGAGGCTGTCATTGATTTGTACTGTAACATCTGCTATCGTTATTAAGCTGTAAATGGCTTTGACAGAGTTTAGTCAAGCTATTGCTGAGTAGTACATTGATTACTCAGCGTGTGTGTGTGTGTGTGTGTGTGTGTGTGTGTGTGGTGTTGTCATATACAGTAGTGGAACCTCACATAAGCCTGTCCTCACAGAAATAGTTGAGTGTAGTCATGGTCACATAGCTAGATGCTATTCCAGGGACTGACAGACAGACAGGCAGGCAGGAGAGACACACGCTCCCAGAGAGACAGAACTAGATAGAATCTTCTATGGCTTCTCTATGTCTCAGAACACTGATGAGTGAACGGTCTAGTCCTGGAGTCAACTAATCATGCTCATCCACCTCCAGTTGAATCAGGTGTGTTAGTATGGTGACACACAAACAGGCTACGGCAGCTAATGTTCCCACAACTATCCTTGTTTATGAGGGTTCTGAGACGGTTTCACTCGGACAAATTACAGGAGAATCTAGCCACATCGCTCTCTGGTGCACATTCCAATCCTCCTAGTCCTATGTCATCTTGGTCAGTCTTAGCCACGGTCACAGTCCTGTTGAAATTACTAAGTTACTAAGCAAGCAAGTGTGGTTGATTAATCGGGTTCAGGCAATTCCTGTGTGTTTGAGTGTGAGTGTGTGTGTTTCAAGTTTCAAGTTGGGTAGGCTAGCGATTAAGAGTGTTGGGCCAGTAACCGAATGCCCGAGCCGACTAGGTGAAAAATCTGTCGATGTGCCCTTCAGCAAGGCACTTAACCCTAACTGCTCCTGTAAGTCGCTCTGGATAAGAGCGTCTTCTAAATGACTAAAATGTTAAAATGTAAATGTAAGTTTAAACACTTATTCACCACAGGATACAATAATAATAATAATAATATAGATAATATAGATAATAACAGAATAAATAATCAAACATTTAAGTAAAAATAAAGGCCCCTTACACTTCAGTGTAAATTCTAGCAAAACGTATAGCGCATAGAATTAAAAAGGTATTGTCGGACATTATTCATTCTAATCAGACAGATTTTTTACATGGACAATACATTGGAGATAATATAAGGCAAGTACTGGAAACAATAGAACACTATGAAAAATCTGGGAAACCAGGCCTGCTATTCATAGTTGACTTTGAAAAGGCTTTTGATAAAGTACGACTGGAGTTTATATATAAATACCTGGAGCATTTCAATTTTGTAGAATCTCTTATAAAATGGGTTAAAATCATGTATAGTAACCCTAGGTGTGAAATAGTAAATAATGGCTATTTCTCAAAAAGTTTTAAACTGTCAAGAGGAGTAAAACAAGGTTGTCCACTATCGGCATATCTATTTATTTATTATGGCCATCGAATGTTAGCTATTAAAATCAGATCCAACAATAATATCAAGGGATTAGAAATCCAGGGCTTAAAAACAAAGGTTTCATTGTACGCTGATGATTCATGTTTTCTTTTAAATCCACAACATGAAACCCTCCACAGCCTCATAGAGGATCTAGATACACTACTGTTCAAAAGTTTGGGGTCACTTAGAAATTAAAATGTTTTGTCCATTAAAATAACATCAAATTGTTCAGAAATACAGTGTAGACATTGTTAATGTTGTAAATGGCTATTGTAGCTGGAAACGGCACATTTTTAATGGAATATCTACATAGGCATACAGAGACCCATTATCAGCAACCATCAGTTCTGTGTTCCAATGGCACGTTGTGTTTGCTAATCCAAGTTTATCATTTTAAAAGGCTAATTGATCATTAGAAAACCCTTTTGCAATTATGTTAGCACAGCTGAAAACTGTTGTGCTGATTAAAGAAGCAATAAAACTGGCCTTCTTGAGACTAGTTGAGTATCTGGAGCATCAGCAATTGTGGGTTTGATTACAGGCTCAAAATGGCCAGAAACAAATAACTTTCTTCTGAAACTCGTCAGTCTATTCTTGTTCTGCACCCCCTTTTGCCCTCAGAACAGCCACAATTCGTCGGGACATGGACTCTACAAGGTGTCGAAAGCGTTCCACAGGGAGGCTAGCTCATGTTGACTCCAATGCTTCCCACAGTTGTGTATACTATATATACTTCCACTATTACTACAGTATAATATATATACTACCACTATCACTACAGTATAATATATATACTACCACTATCACTACAGTATACTATATATACTACCACTATCACTACAGTATAATATATATACTATCACTACAGTATACTATATATACTACCACTATCACAATAGTATACTATATATACTATAACTATCACTACGGTATACTATACATACTACCACTATCACTAAAGTATAATACAGTGGCTTGCGAAAGTATTCACCCCCCTTGGCTTTTTTCCTATTTTGTTGCCTTACAACCTGGAATTAAAATGGATTTTTTGGGGGTTTGTATCATTTGATTTACACAACATGCCTACCACTTTGAACATGCAAAATATATTTTTTTGTGAAACAAAAGATTCCCTGCGGGAATCGAACCCACAACCCTGCCGTTGCAAACGCCATGCTATATCAACTGAGCTACGACAGAGCCTGGATTTGAACCAGGATCTCTAGTGGCACAGCTAGCACTGCGATGCAGTGTCTTAGACCACTGCGCCACTCGGGAGACTATGGTCCCAGCTGCCTTGAGATCATTGACAAGATCCTCCCGTCTAGTTCTGGGCTGATTCCTCACCGTTCTCATGATCATTGCAACTCCACGAGGTGAGATCTTGCATGGAGCCCCAGGCCGAGGGAGATTGACAGTGCTTTTGTGTTTCTTCCATTTGCGAATAATCGCACCAACTGTTGTCACCTTCTCACCAAGCTGCTTGACGATGGTCTTGTAGCCCATTCCAGCCTTGTGTAGGTCTACAATCGTGTCCCTGACATCCTTGGAGAGCTCTTTGGTCTTGGCCATGGTGGAGAGTTTGGAATCTGATTGATTGATTGCTTCTGTGGACAGGTGTCTTTTATACAGGTAACAAACTGAGATTAGGAGTACTCCCTTTAAGAGTGTGCTCCTAATCTCAGCTCGTTACCTGTATAAATACACCTGGGAGCCAGAACTCTTTCTGATTGAGAGGGGGTCAAATACTTATTTCTCTCATTAAAATGTAAATCAATTTATGACATTTTTGACATGCGTTTTTCTGGATTTTATTGTTGTTATTCTGTCTCTCACTGTTCAAATAAACCTACCATTAAAATTATAGACTGATCATTTCTTTGTCAGTGGGCAAACGTACAAAATCAGCAGGGGATCAAATACTTTTTTCCCTCATTGTATATACAGTGGGGAAAAAAAGTATTTAGTCAGCCACCAATTGTGCAAGTTCTCCCACTTAAAAAGATAAGCGAGGCCTGTAATTTTCATCATAGGTACACGTCAACTATGACAGACAAAATGAGAATTTTTTTTCCAGAAAATCACATTGTAGGATTTTTAATGAATTTATTTGCAAATTATGGTGGAGAATAAGTATTTGGTCAATAAC
This sequence comes from Coregonus clupeaformis, assembly GCF_020615455.1. Lineage (NCBI taxonomy): Eukaryota > Metazoa > Chordata > Actinopteri > Salmoniformes > Salmonidae > Coregonus > Coregonus clupeaformis. The sequence continues at coordinate 42,333,360 of NC_059226.1, forward strand.
AAAAGTTTATCAATACTTTGTTATATACCCTTTGTTGGCAATGACACAGGTCAAACGTTTTCTGTAAGTCTTCACAAGGTTTTCACACACTGTTGCTGGTATTTTGGCCCATTCCTCCATGCAGATCTCCTCTAGAGCAGTGATGTTTTGGGGCTGTCGCTGGGCAACACAGACTTTCAACTCCATCCAAAGATTTTCTATGGGGTTGAGATCTGGAGACTGGCTAGGCCACTCCAGGACCTTGAAATGCTTCTTACGAAGCCACTCCTTCGTTGCCCGGGCGGTGTGTTTGGGATCATTGTCATGCTGAAAGACCCAGCCACGTTTCATCTTCAATGCCCTTGCTGATGGAAGGAGGTTTTCACTCAAAATCTCACGTACATGGCCCCATTCATTGTTTCCTTTACATGGATCAGTCGTCCTGGTCCCTTTGCAGAAAAACAGCCCCAAAGCATGATGTTTCCACCCCCATGCTTCACAGTAGGTATGGTGTTCTTTGGATGCAACTCAGCATTCTTTGTCCTCCAAACACGACGAGTTGAGTTTTTACCAAAAAGTTCTATTTTGGTTTCATCTGACCATATGACATTCTCCCAATCCTCTTCTGGATCATCCAAATGCACTCTAGCAAACTTCAGACGGGCCTGGACATGTACTGGCTTAAGCAGGTGGACACGTCTGGCACTGCAGGATTTGAGTCCCTGGCGGCGTAGTGTGTTACTGATGGTAGGCTTTGTTACTTTGGTCCCAGCTCTCTGCAGGTCATTCACTAGGTCCCCCGTGTGGTTCTGGGATTTTTGCTCACCGTTCTTGTGATCATTTTGACCCACGGGGTGAGATCTTGCGTGGAGCCCCCAGATCGAGGGAGATTATCAGTGGTCTTGTATGTCTTCCATTTCCTAATAATTGCTCCCACAGTTGATTTCTTCAAACCAAGCTGCTTACCTATTGCATATTCAGACTTCCCAGCCTGGTGCAGGTCTACAATTTTGTTTCTTGTGTCCTTTGACAGCTCTTTGAGCTCTTTGGTCTTGGCCGTAGTGGAGTTTGGAGTGTGACTGTTTGAGGTTGTGGACAGGTGTCTTTTATACTGATAACAAGTTCAAACAGGTGCCATTAATACAGGTAACGAGTGGAGGACAGAGGAGCCTCTTAAAGAAGAAGTTACAGGTCTGTGAGAGCCAGAAATCTTGCTTGTTTGTATGTGACCAAATACTTATTTTCCACCATAATTTGCAAATAAATTCATAAAAAATCCTACAATGTGATTTTCAGGAAAAAAAAATCTCATTTTGTCTGTCATAGTTGACGTGTACCTATGATGAAAATTACAGGCCTCTCTCATCTTTTTAAGTGGGAGAACTTGCACAATTGGTGGCTGACTAAATACTTTTTTCCCCCACTGTATACATCCATACACACACATATATCCTTTTTGAAATTATATTTCCCTTCATTACTTTCCAACCCCACCACCCCTTCCCCAATTGGAGTAAACTAGTGAACAACAACGGTCAGTACTTTGTAGAGCCACCCTTTGCAGCAATTTCAGCTGCAAATCTCTTGGGGTATGTCTCTATAAGCTTGGCACATCTAGCCACTGGGATTTTTGCCCATTCTTCAAGGCAAAACTGCTCCAGCTCCTTCAAGTTGGATGGGTTCCGCTGGTGTACAGCAATCTTTAAGTCATACCACAGATTCTCAATTGGATTGAGGTCTGGGCTTTGACTAGGCCATTCCAAGACATTTAAATATTTCCCCTTAAACCACTTGAGTGTTGCTTTAGCAGTATGCTTAGGGTCATTGTCCTGCTGGAAGGTGATCCTCTGTCCCAGTCTCAAATCTCTGGAAGACTGAAACAGGTTTCCTTCAAGAATCTCTCTGTATTTAGTGCCATCCATCATTTCTTCAATTCTGACCAGTTTCCCAGTCCCTGCTGATAAAAAACATCCCCACAGCATGATGCTGCCACCACCATGCTTCACTGTGGGGATGGTGTTCTCGGGGTGATGAGAGGTGATGGGTTTGCGCCAGACATATTGTTTTCCATGATGGCCAAAAAGCTCAATTTTAGTCTCATCTGACCAGAGTACCTTCTTCCATATGTTTGGGGAGTCTCCCACGTGCCTTTTGGCGAACACCAAATGCTTGCTTATTTTTTTCTTTAAGCGATGGCTTTTTTCTGGCCACTCTTCTGTAAAGCCCAGCTCTGTGGAGTGTACGGCTTAAAGTGGTCCTATGGACAGATGCAGTGGCTTGCGAAAGTATTCACCCCCCTTGGCTTTTTTCCTATTTTTTTGCCTTACAACCTGGAATTTTAATGGATTTTTGGGGGGTTTGTATCATTTGTTTTACACAACATGCCTACCAATTTGAAGATGCAAAATATATTTTTTGTGTGAAACAAACAAGAAATGAGACAAATAAACATAAAACTTGAGCGTACATAACTATTCACCCCCCCAATGTCAATACTTTGTAGAGCCACCTTTTGCAGCAATTACAGCTGCAAGTCTCTTGGGGTATGTCTCTATAAGCTTGGCACATCTAGCCACTGGGATTTTTGCCCATTCTTCAAGGCAAAACTGCTCCAGCTCCTTCAAGTTGGATGGGTTCCGCTGGTGTACAGCAATCTTTAAGTCATACCACATATTCTCAATTGGATTGAGGTCTGGGCTTTGACTAGGCCATTCCAATACATTTAAATGTTTCCCCTTAAACATTTACATTTACATTTACATTTACATTTACATTTAAGTCATTTAGCAGACGCGCTTATCCAGAGCGACTTACAGTTAGTGAGTGCATACATTTTCATCATGCCTAAGCAATGCTGTTGGTTCATTGATTGTGCAGGGCGGCTAAGCCTACAGTTATAGTGAATTTGTATTTGATTTTGAATAGGGCATTTTTTATATTTTTATAATTAAAAGGCTGACACATTACCTTTAGCTACAGAATATCTCACCACTGTGCATTTCCATCTCCTCTCTCTCCTTCATTCCTCTCTCCATCGGACAGAGAGAGGGGCTCACAACAGTTTAATGAAATATGTTTAGTTATGAAAACATTGATGTTCCCGAACAGATTTCACTTGGTTTCCCAAATTAAGCACTGGGTAGCTGCAGGAACATCATTGGAGAGCCCATGGTGGAATATCACCTGTCGCACAGTGAGAGGCTGCATGCTCCTCAAACAGCGGTTGATGCATGGAGTGAAATAACTGGAGAAGCCTACCAGCATGATTGAAAAACGAACCAGCGGGGGGGCTCCATTCGCTATTCGAGTGCATATGGATGACATCTTTTTTCCCCTGCCCCTGTTCCTGCCCATTTGAAAATGGGCCATTCTAAATTCAAAAGGCACTCGCACATTTGAGCTATCTTTGTTGGAGGTGCATGGTAACAATTGAATATGAGATAAAAAAATAAGAAACCCGCACGCTGCTCTTGCCAGTATCACTGTTCTCCACCAAGCTCTACGCATCGGCCTTAAGGCCTGACGAAGGCCTTAATAAAGAACAGTGATACTAGCAAGAGCAGCATGCGGGTCTCTTCCCTTTTCTCACATAATGGGCCATTCTAAATCGAAACTAATTTGACATATTAGTAAAGACAAGATTAAATTGAGGATAGTGAAAATATGATCACTTGATGACAGAACAGTGTGTGCAGCCAGAAGCAAGGACCAGAGCGCAAGCTTTTTTTGTTACTTTCTCAAATGTTCAATAGCCTATAGTCGCATCATGCAGCCCATTTATGTTTTTATTTCTAAGACACTCTAAGGTTTGTATCATTCACAACTAAAGTTGACAAATAACTCTAAATCTAGCGTATAGAACCCGTTTCAAATTATCACTTTTACGTTCAACATAGCCACTTCATATGCGCACTCGCTCCGGAATGGGAAAAATATCCTTACTATTTTATTCAGCTAAGTTCCATTTTATTATTCTTACTATAAAATCATATAAAATAATGGCAGACTTATATTATCGGTCAATTACCATGAGACCAGAAGTCTTTTGCATGACAATAACCAGCTGACAAAATGTAATGACTGCCACAGAATGGACAACTTGTAATCAGTAGGGCCAGGAGTTGTTCCTAACCATGTGACCTGACCAGGAAAAACTCAAATGAGACAAGTGTTACACTGTACTGTTAAACCACTCGAGTGTTGCTTTAGCATTATGCTTAGGGTCATTGTCCTGCTGGAAGGTGAACCTCCGTCCCAGTCTCACGTCTCTGGAAGACTGAAACAGGTTTCCCTCAAGAATTTCCCTGTATTTAGTGCCATCCATCATTCCATCAATTCTGACCAATTTCCCAGTCCCTGCCGATGAAAAACATCCCCACAGCATGATGCTGCCACCACCATGCTTCACTGTGGGGATGGTGTTCTCGGGGTGATGTCACGCCCTGGCACTGGGACTCTGTTATGTTGAGCCAGGGTGTGTAGTTTCTATGTATTTGGGTTCTAGGTTTGTTATCTAGCTCATGTGTTTCTGTGTTGGCCGGGGTGGTTCTCAATCAGAGGCAACGAGTGTCAGCTGTTGCTTGTTGTCTCTGATTGGGAACCATACTTAGGCAGCCTGTTTTCCACAGTGTTTTGTGGGATCTTGTTCCGTGTTGGTTTTGTATTGTAACCAATGACTTCACATTATCGTTTTGTTCGTGTGGTGAATCTAATTAAAAGTATGTTCACTCATCACGCTGCACATTGGTCCACTTCCTCCAACGTTCGTGACAGAAGATCCCACCATAACTGGACCAAGCAGCGTGTCCAGGAGCCAACGCCAGAGGTGAATCTAATGGATATCCACCTCGACTGGGTCAAGCAGCGTGTCCAGGAGCCAACGCCAGAGGTAACTCTAGCGGATATCCACCTCGACTGGGTCAAGCCGCGTGAGGAGGAGAGAGGTTGGACTTGGGAGCAGAGGCTGGAGAGTCTGGCGAGAGCCATGGAGGCCATAGCCACGGGGAGAGACGAACGCCAATACATTTTTAGGGGGGCTCACACGTGGAGCGACGGGACTGCTGGAGGCAGATAAGGGGCGAGTTAGTGGACGAGGAGAGAAGGCCACCGGGTTACGGGAGCCATTGGCGAGTAGAGGGAAGGAAAATGTAGAGGCACGGCGAGAGGTACTGAGGTGTGTTGCCAGTCCGGTCCGGCCCGTTCCTGATCCCCGGGTAAGGCCAGTGGTGTGTGTTCCCAGTGCGGTCCGGCCTGTTCCTGTCCCTCGCACCAAGCCTGTGATGCGCGTCGCCAGCCCGGTCCGGCCTGTTCCTGCCTCTCGCACCAAGCCTATGGTGCGTGTCGCCAGCCCGGCCCGGCCTGTTCCTGCTCCCCGCACCAAGCCAATGGTGCGCGTCGCCAGCCCGGCCGGCCTGTTCCTGCTTCCCGCACCAAGCCAATGGTGCGCGTCGCCAGCCCGGCCCGGCCTGTTCCTGCTCCCGCACCAAGCCAATGGTGCGCGTCGCCAGCCCGGTCCGGCCTGTTCCTGCTCCCCGCACCAAGCCAGTGGTGCGCGTCGTCAGCCCTGGTCCGGCCCGTTCCTGCTCCCCCGCACCAAGCCTGTGGGTGCGCGTCGTCAGCCCGGTCCGGCCCGTTCCTGCTCACCGCACCAAGCCTGTGGTGCGGCGTCGTCCAGTCCGGCACAGCCCGTGCCTAGGTCACCGGTGCCTGGTCAGGTACCGGTCAGCTGCTCCACATCGGAGCCTAAGCAATCCGCTCCACCGATGTCCAGTCCAGCTCCGGCCAGCGGGCCAGACCGACCAGGGGCGCTATGGGGGATTGTTGGAGGATGGTGGTCAAGCCCGGGAGCCGGAACCGCCTCCGAGGAGGAATGCCCACCCGGCCCTCCCTGTTCGGTTTATGTTTGGCGCGGTCGCAGTCCGCGCCTTTGGGGGGGTACTGTCACGCCCTGGCTCTGGGACTCTGTTATGTTGAGCCAGGGTGTGTAGTTTCTATGTATTTGGGTTCTAGGTTCGTTATCTAGCTCATGTGTTTCTGTGTTGGCCGGGGTGGTTCTCAATCAGAGGCAACGAGTGTCAGCTGTTGCTTGTTGTCTCTGATTGGGAACCATACTTAGGCAGCCTGTTTTCCACAGTGTTTTGTGGGATCTTGTTCCGTGTTGGTTTTGTATTGTAACCAAGGACTTCACGTTATCGTTTTGTTCGTGTGGTGAATCTAATTAAAAGTATGTTCACTCATCACGCTGCGCATTGGTCCACTTCCTCCAACGTTCGTGACAGGTGATGAGAGGTGTTGGGTTTGCGCCAGACATAGCGTTTTTCTTGATGGCCAAAAAGCTCAATTTTAGTCTCATCTGACCAGAGTACCTTCTTCCATTTGTTTGGGGAGTCTCCCACATGCCTTTTGGTGAACACCAAAAGTGTTTGCTTATTTGTTTCTTTAAGCAATGGCTTTTTTCTGGCCACTCTTCCGTAAAGCCCAGCTCTGTGGAGTGTACGGCTTAAAGTGGTCCTATGGACAGATACTCCAATCTCCGCTGTGGAGCTTTGCAGCTCCTTCAGGGATATCTTTGGTCTCTTTGTTGCCTCTCTGATTAATGCCCTCCTTGCCTGGTCCGTGAGTTTTAGTGGGCGGCCCTCTCTTGGCAGGTTTGTTGTGGTGCCATTTTCTTTCAATTTTTTAATAATGGATTTAATGGTGCTCCGTGGGATGTTCAAAGTTTTGTATATTTTTTAATAATCCAACCCTAATCTGTACTTCGCCACAACTTTGTCCCTGACCTGTTTGGAGAGCACCTTGGTCTTCATGGTGCCACTTGCTTGCTGGTGCCCCTTACTTAGTGGTGTTGCAGACTCTGGGGCCTTTCAGAACAGGAGTATATATACTGAGATCATGTGGCACTTAGATTGCACACAGGTGGACTTTTTTTAACTAATTATGTGACTTCTGAAGGTAATTGGTTGCACCAGATCTTATTTAGGGGCTTCATAGCAAAGGGGGTGAATACATATGCACACACCCCTTTTCCGTTATTTATTTTTTATAATTTTTTTGAAACAAGTTCTTTTTTTCAATTCACTTCACCAATTTGGACTATGTCCATTACATGAAATCCAAATAAAAATCCATTTAAATTACAGGTTGTAATGCAACAAAATAGGAAAAACGCCAAAGGGGATGAGTACTTTTGCAAGGCACTGTATATATACTACCACTATAACCACTTACAAATCAAATCAAATCAAATTGTATTTGTCACATGCTTCGTAAAAAACAGCTTTAGACTAACAGTGAAATGCTTACTTAGGGGTCCTTTTCCAACAATGCAGAGTTAAGATAAAGATACATTACAAAAAATATATAAATAGTGACAAATAAATACTCTGTGAATAATGAATAACAATAACGAGTAAAACTAACATGGCTATATACAGGGAGTAGAAACTAACATGGCTATATACAGGGAGTAGAAACTAACATGGCTATATACAGGGAGTAGAAACTAACATGGCTATATACAGGGAGTACCAGTACTGAGTCGATGTGCAGAGGTACGAGGTATATACTGTGATTTTGTACGTTTGCCAACTGACAAAGAAATGATCAGTCTATCATTTTAATGGTAGGTTTATTTGAACAGTGAGAGACAGAATAACAACAAAAAAATCCAGAAAAACTACCCACACACTGACACTCCAACACACACACGCACCCACACGCACGCACACGCACACGCACACACTACATACGCTCATACACATAAAACACACACACATGCATATTGGTCACCTGGCGCCGACGAAGATGGCGGCCTCGCGACTAGCTCTTAGGAAACTTTGCAGTATTTTGTTTTTTTATGTATTCTGTTTTACATTATTAGCTCAGAAAGTGTTTTGCATCATTACATACAGCCGGGAAAAACTATTGGATATCAGAGCGGTGGTAACTCAACAACATTACGACCAGGAATACGACTTTCCCGAACTGATTCCAGCGGCTGACCCAAAACATCGGAGGAGAGGCACACCACCCACTGCTTCCAAGTATTCTACTCGCTAATGTTCAATCTTTGGTTAACAAAGTCAACGAACTACAGGCAAGGATTTCTTTCCAGAGAGACATCAAGGCCTGTAACATACTCTGTTTCACGGAAACATGGCTCTCTTGGGATATTCTGTCGAAATCGGTCCAGCCCGATGGGTTCTCAGTTCATCGCAGAGACAGGAATAAATATCTCTCCGGGAAGCAGAAGGGCGGTGTCACGGATTCTGCCAAGGCTGCCCTTCCTCCTTGCTCGGGCAGGCTTCGGCATTCGTCGTCACCGGAGTACTAGCTGCTGCCGATCTATGTTCTATGTTTCTATGTTCTACCTGTTGTGTCAGATTGTTTCACACCTGTTTCCCATCTTGTAATTACTCAAGTCCCTATTTAACCCCGTGGCTCCCATTGTGTTCTGTGCGTGTTTGTTTATTGTTTCGGGTGTCTTTAGTGAGCGGGTTTGTTCCTCCCTGCGTGGAGGTTTTCTTGTTTCTTTACATGTCCAGTAAAGTTACGTTTTCATTGAGTTCTGTGTCCTGCGCCTGACTTCGTCTACCGCATTACACTGACACCGTGACAGAAACACGCACCAATATGGAGTCAGCAGGAACAGCCGGATTTACCGAGACGATGGAGGAACGAGTCCAACGTCAAGAGACGATGATTCAGACTCTCTGTGCCACAATGGAACGAGTGTTCCAGATGATGGAACGATTGGAGAGAGGTGGTATCCCTTCACCATTTCCAACCACACAACCACCTACAATACTGGCTACCACTTCGCCACCTGGGTCCAGTGGAATTTGGCTCTTGCTCCCGAGGGCATATGACGGTACACCTGCCGCCACTATTCACCCGGCGCCCTCGGGATACGAGAGCGTGTCCGCACTCATCTCCTGTCTATTGGGGAAGGTGCTTGAGTGGGCCAACGCCGAGTGGGGAGGAATAGACTCGAACTGTCCGCTACGAGGATTTCACCCGCCACTTCCGGGCGGTATTCGATCATCCACCTGAAGGGAGAGCGGCGGGAGAACGTCTGTTCCACCTACGACAGGAGATGAGGGTGCGCAGGATTTTGCGCTGGAGTTTAGAACTTTAGCAGCCAGCGCGGGATGGAATGAGCGGGCCCAGATCGACCACTATCATTGCAGCTTAAGGGAGGACGTCCGTCGGGAACTGGCCTGCAGGGACAGCAATCTCAACCTGGACCAACTGGTGGACATGTCCATCAGGTTGGATACCCTGTTGGCAGCCCGCGGACGTTCTGATGGGGGGCCATCCATTCCATCCCCCAGCACCTCCGATCCTCCCCCAATGGAGCTCGGAGGTGCTGCGGTTAGGGAGACTGGGAGAGGGACCGTCCCCTGCACCAACTGTGGCCGCAGAGGACACACTGCTGGTCGGTGCTGGGAAGGGTTCTCAGGAGGTCGAGGCAGCAGGCAGAGCACTGGTCGACCGTCTCAGGTGAGTAGGCACCCGACTAACCCAGAGCTCCTTGTTGCTAATATGTGTATTGATATTATGTTTCCAGAATTTTCTCCCCATTCCCAGCATAAGGCGCTAGTAGATTCAGGCGCGGCTGGGAATTTTATTGATCGCCAGTATGCCCGTAGTTTAGGGATTCCTACTGTGTCTGTTGATAAACCTTACCCTGTGCACGCATTAGATAGGGAGGTCACCGCTCCACTGCTGATGATGACGCAGGGGGGTCATGAGGAGAGGATTAGCCTCTATCTGATTGATTATCCTGCGTATCCTGTGGTGTTAGGACTTCCCTGGTTAACCATTCATGCCCCCACGATTTCATGGCAACAGAGGGCTCTCAAGGGATGGTCCGGTCAGTGTTCAGGGAGGTGTTTAGGAGTTTCCTTGGGGGCAACTACGGTGGAAAGTCCAAACCAGGTTTCCACTATGCACATTCCTTCCGAGTATGCCGATTTGGCTATCGCCTTCTGTAAAAAGAGGGCGACTAAATTACCACCCCATCGTCCGGGGGATTGTGCGATAAATCTCCAGGTAGGAGCTGCACTTCCCCGGAGTCACGTGTATCCTTTGTCTCAGGAGGAGAAGGTGGCTATGGAGACATATGTCACCGAATCTCTGAGGCAGGGATACATTCGGCCATCCACTTCACCTGTCTCCTCAAGTTTCTTTTTTGTGAAGAAGAAAGATGGTGGGTTACGCCCGTGCATTGATTACCGTGGCCTAAATCAGATTACCATAAAGTACAGCTATCCATAACCCCTGATAGCTAGTATGACGGAATCATTGCACGGGGCACGCTTCTTCACAAAATTGGATCTCAGGAGCGCGTACAACATAGTGCGTATCCGTGAGGGAGATGAGTGGAAGATGGCATTTAGTACCATCTCTGGACATTATGAGTATCTGGTCATGCCATACGGGTTAATGAATGCTCCATCAGTTTTCCAATCATTTGTGGATGAGATTTTCAGGGACCTGCACGGACAAGGGGTAGTGGTGTAAATTGATGACATCCTTATATACTCCGCTACACGGGCCAAGCATGTGTCCCTGGTGCGTAAAGTGCTTGGACGACTGTTGGAGCATTACATTTACATTTACGTCATTTAGCAGACGCTCTTATCCAGAGCGACTTACAAATAGGTGCATTCACCTTATAGCCAGTGGGATAACCACTTTACAAAGCACTTTTTTTTTTGGGGGGGGGGGGTAGAAGGGTTACTTTATCCCATCCCAGGTATTCCTTAAAGAGGTGGGGTTTCAAATGTCTCCGGAAGGTGGTGAGTGACTCCGCTGTCCTGGCGTCGTGAGGGAGCTTGTTCCACCATTGGGGTGCCAGAGCAGCGAACAGTTTTGACTGGGCTGAGCGGGAACTATGCTTCCGCAGAGGTAGGGGAGCCAGCAGGCCAGAGGTGGATGAACGCAATGCCCTCGTTTGTGTGTAGGGACTGATCAGAGCCTGAAGGTACGGAGGTGCCGTTCCCCTCACAGCTCCGTAGGCAAGCACCATGGTCTTGTAGCAGATGCGAGCTTCAACTGGAAGCCAGTGGAGTGTGCGGAGGAGCGGGGTGACGTGAGAGAACTTGGGAAGGTTGAACACCAGACGGGCTGCGGCATTCTGGATGAGTTGTAGGGGTTTAATGGCACAGGCAGGGAGCCCAGCCAACAGCGAGTTGCAGTAATCCAGACGGGAGATGACAAGTGCCTGGATTAGGACCTGTACCGCTTCCTGTGTAAGGCAGGGTCGTACTCTCCGAATGTTGTAGAGTATGAACCTACAGGATCGGGTCACCGCCTTGATGTTAGCGGAGAATGACAGGGTGTTGTCCAGGGTCACGCCAAGGCTCTTCGCACTCTGGGAGGAGGACACAACGGAGTTGTCAACCGTGATGGTGAGATCATGGGACAGGCAGTCCTTCCCCGGGAAGAAGAGCAGCTCCGTCTTGCCAAGGTTCAGCTTGAGGTGGTGATCCGTCATCCATACTGATATGTCTGCCAGACATGCAGAGATGCGATTCGCCACCTGGTTATCAGAAGGGGGAAAGGAGAAGATTAGTTGTGTGTCGTCAGCGTAGCAATGATAGGAGAGGCCATGTGAGGATATGACAGAGCCAAGTGACTTGGTGTATAGCGAGAATAGGAGAGGGCCTAGAACTGAGCCCTGGGGGACACCAGTGGTGAGAGCACGTGGTGCGGAGACAGCTTCTCGCCACGCCACTTGGTAGGAGCGACCGGTCAGGTAGGACGCAATCCAAGAGTGAGCCACGCCGGAGATGCCCAGCTCGGAGAGGGTGGAGAGGAGGATCTGATGGTTCACAGTATCAAAGGCAGCAGACAGGTCTAGAAGGACAAGAGCAGAGGAGAGAGAGTTAGCTTTAGCATTGCGGAGAGCCTCCGTGACACAGAGAAGAGCAGTCTCAGTTGAATGACCAGTCTTGAAACCTGACTGGTTTGGATCAAGAAGGTCATTCTGAGAGAGATAGCAAGAGAGTTGGCTAAAGACGGCACGCTCAATAGTTTTGGAGAGGAAAGAAAGAAGGGATACTGGTCTGTAGTTGTTGACATCAGAGGGATCGAGTGTTGGTTTTTTGAGAAGGGGTGCAACTGGAGAGAGAGGGGAGAAAGAAGTCAAAGCATAGGGTAGGGCAGTGTGAGCAGGACCAGCAGTGTCATTTGACTTAACAAACGAGGATCGGATGTCGTCAACCTTCTTTTCAAAATGGTTGACGAAGTCATCCACAGAGAGGGAGGAGGGTGGCTCATCCGGACCCCTCCTTAGCCTTCACGGTTGAGGTGGACGCGTCCGAGGCTGGAATAGGCGCTGTACTGTCTCAGCGCTCGGGTACGCCACCTAAACTCCGCCCCTGTGCCTTCTTTTCGAAGAAGCTCAGCCCGGCGGAGCGCAACTATGATGTGGGGGACCGGGAACTGTTGGCTGTGGTCGAAGCTCTGAAACCGTGGAGACATTGGCTTGAGGGGGCTAAACACCCTTTTCTCATTTTGACTGACCACCGCAATCTGGAGTAAATCTGGGCAGCGAGGAGATTGAACCCTCGCCAGGCAAGGTGGTCCATGTTTCTCACCCGTTTTGTTTTCACCCTTTCTTACAGGCCAGGTTCCCAGAACGCTAAGGCAGATGCTCTGTCCCGACTGTATGACACGGAGGGGAGTTTCGTGGAGCCCACTCCCATACTTCCGGCGTCGTGTCTGGTGGCACCGGAGGTGTGGGAGGTTGACGCGGAGATCGAGCGGGCGTTGCGTAACGAACCCACTCCTCCCCAGTGTCCAGAGGGTCGTGTGTACGTACCGCTGGATGTCCGCGATCGTTTGATCTATTGGGCTCACACGTCACCCTCCTCTGGGCATCCTGGCATAGGTCGGACAGTGCACTGTCTTAGTGGGAAGTACTGGTGGCCCACCTTAGCTAAGGACGTGAGGGTTTATGTTTCCTCCTGCTCGGTGTGCGCCCAGTGTAAGGCTCCTAGACACCTGCCCAGAGGGAAATTGCAACCCCTACCCGTTCCACAACGACCATGGTCCCACCTATCGGTGGACTTCGTGACGGATCTTCCTCCCTCACAAGGGAACACCACGATCCTGGTCGTTGTGGATCGGTTTTCTAAGTCCTGCCGCCTCATTCCTCTGCCCGGCCTCCCTACGGCCCTACAGACAGCTGAGGCCCTATTTACACACGTCTTCCGGCACTACGGGGTACCTGAGGATATAGTGTCTGATCGGGGTTCCCAGTTCACCTCAAGGGTTTGGAGGGCGTTCATGGAACGTCTGGGAGTCTCGGTCAGTCTGACCTCAGGGTTTCACCCCGAGAGTAACGAGCAGGTGGAGAGAGTCAACCAGGAGGTGGGTAGGTTTCTGAGGTCGTATTGCCAGGACCAGCGGGGGGAGTGGTCTGTTTTCCTTCCCTGGGTAGAGATAGCCCAGAACTCCATCCGCCACTCCTCCACTAACCTTTCTCCATTCCAATGTGTATTAGGTTATCAGCCGGTCCTGGCACCTTGGCATCAGAGCCAGATCGAGGCACCTGCGGTGGACGAGTGGTTTCGGCACTCGCAGGAGACCTGGAACGCTGCTCATGGACGTCTGCAGCGGGCCATCAGGCGGCAAAAGGCGAGCGCCGACCGCCACCGCAGTGAGGCCCCGGTGTATGCACCGGGGGACCGGGTCTGGCTCTCGACCCAAGACCTGCCCCTTCGCCTGCCCTGCCGGAAGCTGGGTCGGCGGTTTGTGGGGCCATTCAAAGTCCTGAGGAGATTGAACGAGGTATATTATAGGTTACAACTTCCTACTAATTATCGTGTTAAACCCTCGTTCCATGTGTCTCTCCTCAGGCCGGTGCTAGCTGGTCCACTCCAGGAGCCTGAGATACAGGAGGTTCCTCCGCCCCCACTGGACATCGAGGGGGCACCGGCGTACTCGGTTCGTTCCATATTGGATTAGAGGCGTCGGGTGGGGGGCCTGCAGTATCTCGAGGAGTGGGAGGGGTACGGTCTGGAGTAACGGTGCTGGGTTCCTAGGAGGGACATCCTCGATCCCTCCATGTTGAGGGATTTCCACCGCAATCATCCCACTCGCCCCGCGCTGCGTCCTCCTGGCCGTCCCCGAGGGGGTACTGTCACGGATTCTGCCGAGGCTGCCCCTCCTCCTTGCTCGGGCAGGCTTCGGCGTTCGTCGTCACCGGAGTACTAGCTGCTGCCGATCTATGTTCTATGTTCTACCTGTTGTTGTCAGATTGTTTCACACCTGTTTCCCATCTTGTAATTACTCCGTCCCTATTTAACCCTGTGGCTCCCAATGTGTTCTGTGCGTGTTTGTTTATTGTTTCGGGTGTCGTTAGTGAGCGGGTTTGTTCCTCCCTGCGTGGAGGTTTTCTTGTTTCTTTACGTGTTCAGTAAAGTTACGTTTTCATTGAGTTCTGTGTCCTGCGCCTGACTTCGTCTACCGCATTACACTGACACCGTGACAGGCGGAGGTGTGTGTTTCATGATTAACGACTTATGGTGTAATTGTAGTAACATAGAGGAACTCGAGTCCTTCTGTTCACCCGACCTAGAATTTCTCACAATCAAATGCCGACCGTATTATCTCCCAAGAGAATTTTCCTCGGTTATAGCCACGGCCGTGTATATCCCCCCTCAAGCCGATACCACGACGGCCCTCAAAGAACTTCACTGGACCTTATGCAAACTGGAAACCACATATCCTGAGGCTGCATTTATTGTAGCCAGGGATTTTTAACAAAGCAAATTTGAGGACTAGGCTGCCGAGTTCTATCAACATATCGACTGTTGTACTCACGCTGCTAAAATCCTCGACCATTGCTATTCAAACTTCCGGGATGGTTATAAGACCCTCCCCCGCCCTCCTTTAGGCAAATCTGAGCACGACTCCATTTTGCTTCTCCCTTCATATAGGCAGAAACTCAAACAGGAAGTACCCGTGCTAAGGACTATTCAACACTGGTCTGACCAATCGGAATCCACGCTTCAAGATTGTTTTGATCACGCGGACTGGGATATGTTCCGGGTAGCTTCCGAAAATAATTTAGACATATACACTGAAACAGTGACTGAGTTTATCAGGAAGTGTATAGGTGATGTTGTGCCCACTGTGACTATTAAAACCTACCCCTAACCAGAAACTGTGGATAGACGGCAGCATTCGCGCAAATCTGAAAGTGCAAACCACTGCATTCAACCATGGCAAGGTGACTGGGAATATGGCAGAATACAAACAGTGTAGCTACTCACTCCGCAAGGCAATTAAACTGGCAAAACATCAGTATAGAGACAAAGTGGAGTCACAATTCAACGGCTCAGACACGAGACGTATGTGGCAGGGTCTACAGACAATCACGGACTACAAAAAGAAAACCAGCCACGTCGCCGACACCGACGTCTCGCTTCCAGACAAGCTAAACACCTTCTTCGCCCGCTTTGAGGATAACACAGTGCCACTGACGAGGCCCACTACCAAGGACTGTGGCCTTCTCCGTGGCCGACGTGATTAAGACATTTAAGCATGTTAACCCACGCAAGGCTGCCGGCCCAGACAGCATCCCTAGCCGCGTCTTTAGAGCATGCACAGACCAGCTGGTTGGTGTGTTCATGGACATATTCAATCTCTCCCAGTCTGTTGTTCCCACATGCTTCAAGATGGACACCATTGTTCCTTTACCCAAGAAAGCAAAGGTAACTGAACTAAATGACTATCGCCCTGTAGCACTCACCTCTGTCATCATGAAGTGCTTTGAGAGACTAGTCATATCACCTCTACCTTACCTGTCACCCTAGACCCACTTCCATTTGCTTACCGCCCCAATAGATCCACAGACGATGCAATTGCCATCACACTGCACACTGCCCTATCCCATCTGGACAAGAGGAATACCTATGTAGGAATGCTGTTCATTGACTATAACTCAGCATTCAACACCATAGTACCCTCCAAGCTCATCATTAAGCTCGAGGCCCTGGGTCTGAACCCTGCCCTGTGCAAATGGGTCCTGGACTTCCTGACGGGCCACCCCCAGGTGGTGAAGGTAGGAAACAACATCTCCTCTTCGCTGATCCTCAACAATGGGGCCCCACAAGGGTGCATGCTCAGCCCCCTCCTGTACTCCCTGTTCACCCATGACTGCGTGGCCAAGCACGCCTCCAACTCAATCATCAAGTTTGCAGATGACGCAACAGTAGTAGGCTTGATTACCAACAATGACGAGACCGCCTACAGGGAGGAGGTGAGGGCTCTGGGAGTGTGGTGCCAGGAAAATAACCTTTCATTCAACATCAACAAAACAAAGGAGATGATTGTGGACTTCAGGAAACAGCAGAGGGTGCACCCCCCTATCCACATCGACGGGATCGCAGTGGAGAAGGTGGAAAGCTTCAAGTTCCTTGGCGTACACATCACTGACAAACTGAAATGGTCCACCCACGCAGACAGTGTGGTGAAGAAGGCGCAACAGAGCCTCTTCAACTTCAGGAGGCTGAAGAAATTTGGCTTATCACCTAAAACCCTCACAAACTTTTACACAATTGAGAGCATCCTGTCGGGCTGTATCACCGCCTGGTATGGCAACTGCACCGCCCACAACCGCAGGGCTCTCCAGAGGGTGGTGCGGTTTGCCGAACGCATTACCAGGGGCAAACTACCCGCCCATACAGCACATACAGCACCAGATGTCACAGGAAGGCCAAAAAGATCATCAAGGACATCAACCACCCGAGCCACTGCCTGTTCACCCCGCTATCATCCAGAAGGCGAGGTCAGTACAGGTGCATCAAAGCTGGGACCGAGAGAATGAAAAACAGCTTCTATCTCAAGGCCATCAGACTGTTAAATAGCCATCATCAGCACATTAGAGGCTGCTGCGTATTGAAATCACTGGCCACTTTAAGAAATGGAACACTATCAATCAATCAATCAATTTTATTTTATATAGCCCTTCTTACATCAGCTAATATCTCGAAGTGCTTTACAGAAACCCAGCCTAAAACCCCAAACAGCTAGTAATGCAGGTGTAGAAGCACGGTGGCTAGGAAAAACTCCCTAGAAAGGCCAAAACCTAGGAAGAAACCTAGAGAGGAACCAGGCTATGAGGGGTGGCCAGTCCTCTTCTGGCTGTGCCGGGTGGAGATTATAACAGAACCATGCCAAGATGTTCAAAAATGTTCATAAGTGACAAGCATGGTCAAATAATAATCAGGAATAAATCTCAGTTGGCTTTTCATAGCCGATCATTAAGAGTTGAAAACAGCAGGTCTGGGACAGGTAGGGGGTTCCATAACCGCAGGCAGAACAGTTGAAACTGGAATAGCAGCAAGGCCAGGCGGACTGGGGACAGCAAGGAGTCACCACGGCCGGTAGTCCCGACGTATGGTCCTAGGGCTCAGGTCTCTCAGTTGGCTTTTCATAGCCGATCATTAAGAGTTGAAAACAGCAGGTCTGGGACAGGTAGGGGTTTCGTAACCGCAGGCAGAACAGTTGAAACTGGAATAGCAGCAAGGCCAGGCGGACTGGGGACAGCAAGGTGTCAGCATGCCCGGTAGTCCTGACGTATGGTCCTAGGGCTCAGGTTCTCAGAGAGAAAGAGAGAACGAGAGAATTAGAGAGAGCATACTTAAATTCACACAGGACACTGGATAAGACAGGAGAAGTACTCCAGGTATAACCAACTAACCCCAGCCCCCGACACATAAACTACTGCAGCATAAATACTGGAGGCTGAGACAGGAGCGGTCCGAGAGACACTGTGGCCCCATCCGAAGAAACCCCGGACAGGGCCAAACAGGAAGGATATAACCCCACCCACTCTGCCAAAGCACAGCCCCCGCACCACCAGAGGGATATCCTCAACCGCCAACTTACAATCCTGAGACAAGGCCGAGTATAGCCCACAGAGGTCTCCACCACAGCACAAACCAAGGGGGGCGCCAACCCAGACAGGAAGATCACGTCAGTAACTCAACCCACTCAAGTGACGCACCCCTCCTAGGGACGGCATGAAAGAGCACCAGCAAGCCAGTGACTCAGCCCCTGTAACAGGGTTAGAGGCAGAGAACCCCAGTGGAGAGAGGGGAACCGGCCTGGCAGAGACAGCAAGGGCTGTTCGTTGCTCCAGAGCCTTTCCGTTCACCTTCACACTCCTGGGCCAGACTACACTCAATCATATGACCTACTGAAGAGATAAGTCTTCAGTAAAGACTTAAAGGTTGAGACCGAGTCTGCGTCTCTCACATGGGTAGGCAAACTGTTCCATAAAAATGGAGATCTATAGGAGAAAGCCCTGCCTCCCGCTGTTTGCTTAGAAATTCTAGGGACAATTAGGAGGCCTGCGTCTTGTGACCGTAGCGTACGTATTGGTATGTACGGCAGGACCAACTCGGAAAGATAGGTAGGAGCAAGCCCATGTAACGCTTTATAGGTTAACAGTAAAACCTTGAAATCAGCCCTTGCCTTAACAGGAAGCCAGTGTAGGGAAGCTAGCACTGGAGTAATATGATCAAATTTCTTGGTTCTAGTCAGGATTCTAGCAGCCGTATTTAGCACTAACTGAAGTTTATTTAGTGCTTTATCCGGGTAGCCGGAAAGTAGAGCATTGCAGTAGTCTAACCTAGAAGTAACAAATGCATGGATTAATTTTTTCTGCATCATTTTTGGACAGAAATTTCTGATTTTTGCAATGTTACGTAGATGGAAAAAAGCTGTCCTTGAAACAGTCTTGATATGTTCGTCAAAAGAGAGATCAGGGTCAAGAGTAACGCCGAGGTCCTTCACAGTTTTATTTGAGACGACTTTACAACCATCAAGATGAATTGTCAGATTTAACAGAAGATCTCTTTGTTTCTTGGGACCTAGAACAAGCATCTCTGTTTTGTCCGAGTTTAAAAGTAGAAAGTTTTCAGCCATCCACTTCCTTATGTCTGAAACACAGGCTTCTAGCGAGGGCATTTTTGGGGCTTCACCATGTTTCATTGAAATGTACAGCTGTGTGTCATCCGCATAGCAGTGAAAGTTAACATTATGTTTTCGAATAACATCCCCAAGAGGTAAAATATATAGTGAAAACAATAGTGGTCCTAAAACGGAACCTTGAGGAACACCGAAATGTACAGTTGATTTGTCGGAGGACAGACCATTCACAGAGACAAACTGATATCTTTCCGACAGGTAAGATCTAAACCAGGCCAGAACTTGTCCGTGTAGACCAATTTGGGTTTCCAGTCTCTCCAAAAGAATGTGGTGATCGATAGTGTCAAAGGCAGCACTAAGGTCTAGTAGCACGAGGACAGATGCAGAGCCTCGGTCTGACGCCATTAAAAGGTCATTTACCACCTTCACAAGTGCAGTCTCAGTGCTATGATGGGGTCTAAAACCAGACTGAAGCATTTCGTATACATTGTTTGTCTTCAGAAAGGCAGTGAGTTGCTGCGCAACAGCTTTTTCTAAAATTTTTGAGAGGAATGGAAGATTCGATATAGGCCGATAGTTTTTTATATTTTCCGGGTCAAGGTTTGGCTTTTTCAAGAGAGGCTTTATCACTGCCACTTTTAGTGAGTTTGGTACACATCCGGTGGATAGAGAGCTGTTTATTATGTTCAACATAGGAGGGCCAAGCACAGGAAGCAGCTCCTTCAGCAGTTTAGTAGGAATAGGATCCAGTATGCAGCTTGAAGGTTTAGAGGCCATGATTATTTTCATCATTGTGTCAAGAGATATAGTACTAAAACACTTAAGTGTCTCTCCCGATCCCAGGCCCTCGCAGAGCTGTGCAGATCCAGGACAGCTAAGCCCTGGAGGAATACGCAGATTCAAAGAGGAGTCCGTAATTTGCTTTCTAATGGTCATGATCTTTTCCTCAAAGAAGTTCATGAATTTATTACTGCTGAAGTGAAAGCCATCCTCTCTTGGGGAATGCTGCTTTTAGTTAGCTTTGCAACAGTATCAAAAATAAATTTTGGATTGTTCTTATTTTCCTCGATTAAGTTGGAAAAGTAGGATGATCGAGCAGCAGTGAGGGCTCTTCGGTACTGCACGGTACTGTCTTTCCAAGCTAGTCGGAAGACTTCCAGTTTGGTGTGGCGCCATTTCCGTTCCAATTTCCTGGAAGCTTGCTTCAAAGCTCGGGTATTTTCTGTATACCAGGGAGCTAGTTTCTTATGACAAATGTTTTTCGTTTTTAGGGGTGCAACTGCATCTAGGGTATTGCGCAAGGTTAAATTGAGTTCCTCAGTTAAGTGGTTAACTGATTTTTGTCCTCTGACGTCCTTGGGTAGGCAGAAGGAGTCTGGAAGGGCATCAAGGAATTTTTGTGTTGTCTGAGAATTTATAGCACGACTTTTGAAGCTCCTTGGTTGGGGTCTGAGCAGATTATTTGTTGCGATTGCAAACGTAATAAAATGGTGGTCCGATAGTCCAGGATTTTGTGGAAAAACATTAAGATCTACAACATTTATTCCATGGGACAAAACTAGGTCCAGAGTATGACTGTGGCAGTGAGTAGGTCCAGAGACATGTTGGACAAAACCCACTGAGTCGATGATGGCTCCGAAAGACTTTTGGAGTGGGTCTGTGGACTTCTCCATGTGAATATTAAAATCACCAAAAATTAGAATATGATCTGCTATGACTACAAGGTCTGATAGGAATTCAGGAAACTCAGAGAGGAACGCTGTATATGGCCCAGGAGGCCTGTAAACAGTAGCTATAAAAAGTGATTGAGTAGGCTGCATAGATTTCATGACTAGAAGCTCAAAAGACGAAAACGCCATTTTTTTTTTTGTAAATTGAAATTTGCTATCGTAAATGTTAGCAACACCTCCGCCTTTGCGGGATGCACGGGGAATATGGTCACTAGTGTAACCAGGAGGTGAGGCCTCATTTAACACAGCAAATTCATCAGGCTTAAGCCATGTTTCAGTCAGGCCAATCACATCAAGATTATGATCAGTGATTAGTTCATTGACTATGACTGCCTTTGAAGTGAGGGATCTAACATTAAGTAACCCTATTTTGAGATGTGAGGTATCACGATCTCTTTCAATAATGGCAGGAATGGAGGAGGTCTTTATCCTAATAAGATTGCTAAGGTGAACACCGCCATGTTTAGTTTTGCCCAACCTAGGTTATTATTAAATTATTAAACTAGTCACTTTAATAATGTTCACATATCTTGCACTACTCCTCTCATATGTATATACTGCATTCTATTCTATAATGTGTATCTTAGTCCATGCCGCTCTGTCATTGCTTGTCCATATATGTATATATTCTTAAATCCCATTCCTTACAAGTTTTGTGTGTATTGGGTATATGTTGTGAAATTGTTAGATATTACTGCACTGTCGGAGCTAGAAGCACAAGCATTTCGCTACACCTGCTATAACATCTGTTAAACACGTGTATGTGACAAATACAATTTGATTTAATTTGATTTGATTGACGCCACACACACTCACACATAGACACACTTTCACACTCTTTCACACTCTTTCAGACTCTTTCACACTCTTCACATACGCTGCCGCTACTCTGTTTATTATATATCCTGATTGCCTGGTCACCTTTACCCCTACCTACATGTGCATATTACCTCAATCACCTCAAGTATCTCATACCCCTGTACAGTGTGTGGGTAGAGTCCAGTGTGTGTTCATAGCTCAGTGCAAGAGAGTTAGTTCAAAAAAGGGTCAATGCAGGTAGTCCGGGTAGCCATTTGATTAGCTGTTTAGCAGTCTTGTTTAGTAGTATAATGGCTTGTGGGGTAGAAGCTGTTCAGGGTCCTGTTGGTTCCAGACTCGGTGCACTGGTACCGCCTAGGAAGACAAGGAGAGGAAGGTTGAGAGGTAGGGGTGAGGCAGAGAGAGGGAGGTGGAGAGGTAGGGGGTGAGGCAGAGAGAGGGAGGTGGAGAGGTAGGGGGTGAGGCAGAGAGAGGGAGGTGGAGAGGTAGGGGTGAGGCAGAGAGAGGGAGGTGGAGAGGTAGGGGGTGAGGCAGAGAGAGGGAGGTGGAGAGGTAGGGGGTGAGGCAGAGAGAGGGAGGTGGAGAGGTAGGGGGTGAGGCAGAGAGAGGGAGGGAGAGAGGTAGGGGTGAGGCAGAGAGAGGGAGGTGGAGAGGTAGGGGGTGAGGCAGAGAGAGGGAGGTGGAGAGGTAGGGGGTGAGGCAGAGAGAGGGAGGTGGAGAGGTAGGGGGTGAGGCAGAGAGAGGGAGGTGGAGAGGTAGGGGTGAGGCAGAGAGAGGGAGGGAGAGAGGTAGGGGTGAGGCAGAGAGAGGGAGGTGGAGAGGTAGGGGTGAGGCAGAGAGGGAGGTGGAGAGGTAGGGGGTGAGGCAGAGAGAGGAAGGTGGAGAGGTAGGGGGTGAGGCAGAGAGAGGGAGGTGGAGAGGTAGGGGGGTGAGGCAGAGAGAGGGAGGTGGAGAGGTAGGGGGTGAGGCAGAGAGAGGGAGGGTGAGAGGTAGGGGGTGAGGCAGAGAGAGGGAGGTGGAGAGGTAGGGGTGAGGCAGAGAGAGGGAGGTGGAGAGGTAGGGGTGAGGCAGAGAGAGGGAGGTTGAGAGGTAGGGGGTGAGGCAGAGAGAGGGAGGTGGAGAGGTAGGGGGTGAGGCAGAGAGAGGGAGGTGGAGAGGTAGATGTGAGGCAGAGAGAGGGAGGGTGAGAAAAAAGAAAGAAGTGAGAGTATAGGGTGGGTGGGTATAGGGTATATACTGGGTATAGTGAGAGAGAAACAAAAAAGAGGGAGAGTGGGTCAGGGTGAGTAATAGAGGGTAAAAATAAAGGGTAAAAATAAAGGGTAAAAATAGAGGGTAAAAAGTGAGTGAGAAAAAGGATGAGAGAGAAGGTCAGATGTAGAGTGATAGAATATGAGAGAGGTACGGAGGGAGAGAGGATGAAAGAGAGGGAGGGAGAGAGAGAGAGAGAGAGCTAGGGAGAGAGAGAGAGAGAGAGAGAGAGAGAGAGAGAGAGAGAGAGAGAGGGCGAGAGAGAGAGAGAGAGAGAGAGAGAGAGAGGATGAGAGAGAGCGAGAGAGAGAGAGAGAGAGAGCTAGAGAGAGAGAGAGAGAGAGAGAGAGAGAGAGAGAGAGAGAGAGAGAGAGAGAGAGAGAGAGAGAGAGAGAGAGAGAGAGAGAGAGAGAGAGAGAGAGAGAGAGAGAGAGAGAGAGAGAGAGAGAGAGAGAGAGAGAGAGAGCGGGAGAGAGAGAGAGAGAGAGAGAGAGAGAGAGAGAGAGAGAGAGAGAGAGAGAGAGAGAGAGAGAGAGAGAGCTAGGGAGAGAGAGAGAGAGAGAGAGAGAGAGAGAGAGAGAGAGAGAGAGAGAGAGAGAGAGAGCTAGGGGAGAGAGAGAGAGAGAGAGAAAGAGAGAGAGAGAAGGAGTTGGCAGCAGAGGTGCTGACTAGCCTTTACTTCTGCCTGTGGCTCAGAGAGATTAAAGAGTTAGAGGAGAGAACTGTCTCTGTCTGTCACTGCTCTCTTCTCCTCCCTCCTCCTCCCTCTTTCCCCCACTCCGTCTCTCTTCCCTCTCTGTCTGTCACCGCTCTCCTCTCCTCTATATTCCCACCTCTCTTTCCCCCACTCCTCTCTTCCCCCTCTGTCTATCATTCATATATCTACCCAATACCTCTATACCTATACCCCCCCTCTGTAGGACCTCAGTCACCTATCCTCTCATCCTCCTTTCATTCAGTTCATTCAGTCTGTCAGTTACCAACAGTCTTCCGCTCCTCCACCTCT